>NW_027307708.1:0-56171 GCF_964275005.1 Diadema setosum | reverse complement strand
ACTGCCTGCATCTAGGTATTCATCTTATGAAGAACTGATCAACACTACATTTTTATTTTTTAAAAAAACCTCAAAGGGTGTGAGTTTCAAAAGTGTCCCTTTGAGAAGCTTTATAACCCTAGAATGTGTAATTTCCCATATGATGTAGGTGCAAATATCATCAAAAACACATTTATAATGTTTAAAAGTCAAATGAGAAATATGACCTTCACTATAGGGCTCACACCCGTAAATACAAGGGAATGCCCCAGGCCCCTTCACAAATTCGTACCAAAGATACCAAAATAAATGAAGAAAAAAATTAATTAAAAATCAATGATGTAGTTTGGCAAAAAACTGAATAGCTGTAGATATTGAGTATGAATTCCTCTACAAATTGCATTTTGGTTAGAAGATGAAAGCTTTTCTGGTGGAATTTGAGGGGACTATATTTCATTGGGTACGTATACGGAAAATGGGTGACTTTTTGAGTGACAAGAACTCGTAGTCTGGCTTTTCGGACCCCTGAACAGAATTTGAACTGAACTATCCAACCTGAGAATTTGATGGATGAAAGGGTACATCTAACTTATCCAGGTTAGTGAAGCTGAAACACCTCATTTCTCCCAGCTATTTTACAGAATTTTTTGAAATTTGATTTTTAACACACGTCCCTATGGGGAAATATTTATGGGTGTGAGCCCTATAGAGGATGCATGCAATGCACACAAGTCTATGGGAAGTATTCATCCCATACAAAATCTGCTGGTTTATGTTGATGTATTGTGTCAGATCTCTTCCTCCCTCCCCCTTCCCCTTCCTACCCCCCCCCCCCTCTCTCTCTCTCCTCTACCCCCCCCCCCCCCCCAACTCTGTTTGGCTATAATTTGTTTTCTTATTATGTTGTTGTGTTGTTGTGGTATAGATAGATCTTTGTACATAGCAGTCATCAGTATCACACAACTTTGAATGACTGTGCTATTTTAATGTATTTCTTTGTTTGACTACCACTGGAACAGGTCAAAATTCATAAAGTTAGTCTGTTTGACAAAACAAAGTCTTTTCAAGTATTTTGTAGGCAATAATGTGATGATGACACCCCCATAATCAAAGATTACTGCCTGCATCTAGGTATTCATCTTATGAAGAACTGATCAACACTACATTTTTATTTTTTGAAAAAACCTCAAAGGGTGTGAGTTTCAAAAGTGTCCCTTTGAGAAGCTTTATAACCCTAGAATGTGTAATTTCCCATATGATGTAGGTGCAAATATCATCAAAAACACATTTATAATGTTTAAAAGTCAAATGAGAAATATGACCTTCACTATAGGGCTCACACCCGTAAATACAAGGGAATGCCCCAGGCCCCTTCACAAATTCGTACCAAAGATACCAAAATAAATGAAGAAAAAAATTAATTAAAAATCAATGATGTAGTTTGGCAAAAAACTGAATAGCTGTAGATATTGAGTATGAATTCCTCTACAAATTGCATTTTGGTTAGAAGATGAAAGCTTTTCTGGTGGAATTTGAGGGGACTATATTTCATTGGGTACGTATACGGAAAATGGGTGACTTTTTGAGTGACAAGAACTCGTAGTCTGGCTTTTCGGACCCCTGAACAGAATTTGAACTGAACTATCCAACCTGAGAATTTGATGGATGAAAGGGTACATCTAACTTATCCAGGTTAGTGAAGCTGAAACACCTCATTTCTCCCAGCTATTTTACAGAATTTTTTGAAATTTGATTTTTAACACACGTCCCTATGGGGAAATATTTATGGGTGTGAGCCCTATAGAGGATGCATGCAATGCACACAAGTCTATGGGAAGTATTCATCCCATACAAAATCTGCTGGTTTATGTTGATGTATTGTGTCAGATCTCTTCCTCCCTCCCCCTTCCCCTTCCTACCCCCCCCCCCCCTCTCTCTCTCTCCTCTACCCCCCCCCCCCCAACTCTGTTTGGCTATAATTTGTTTTCTTATTATGTTGTTGTGTTGTTGTGGTATAGATAGATCTTTGTACATAGCAGTCATCAGTATCACACAACTTTGAATGACTGTGCTATTTTAATGTATTTCTTTGTTTGACTACCACTGGAACAGGTCAAAATTCATAAAGTTAGTCTGTTTGACAAAACAAAGTCTTTTCAAGTATTTTGTAGGCAATAATGTGATGATGACACCCCCATAATCAAAGATTACTGCCTGCATCTAGGTATTCATCTTATGAAGAACTGATCAACACTACATTTTTATTTTTTAAAAAAACCTCAAAGGGTGTGAGTTTCAAAAGTGTCCCTTTGAGAAGCTTTATAACCCTAGAATGTGTAATTTCCCATATGATGTAGGTGCAAATATCATCAAAAACACATTTATAATGTTTAAAAGTCAAATGAGAAATATGACCTTCACTATAGGGCTCACACCCGTAAATACAAGGGAATGCCCCAGGCCCCTTCACAAATTCGTACCAAAGATACCAAAATAAATGAAGAAAAAAATTAATTAAAAATCAATGATGTAGTTTGGCAAAAAACTGAATAGCTGTAGATATTGAGTATGAATTCCTCTACAAATTGCATTTTGGTTAGAAGATGAAAGCTTTTCTGGTGGAATTTGAGGGGACTATATTTCATTGGGTACGTATACGGAAAATGGGTGACTTTTTGAGTGACAAGAACTCGTAGTCTGGCTTTTCGGACCCCTGAACAGAATTTGAACTGAACTATCCAACCTGAGAATTTGATGGATGAAAGGGTACATCTAACTTATCCAGGTTAGTGAAGCTGAAACACCTCATTTCTCCCAGCTATTTTACAGAATTTTTTGAAATTTGATTTTTAACACACGTCCCTATGGGGAAATATTTATGGGTGTGAGCCCTATAGAGGATGCATGCAATGCACACAAGTCTATGGGAAGTATTCATCCCATACAAAATCTGCTGGTTTATGTTGATGTATTGTGTCAGATCTCTTCCTCCCTCCCCCTTCCCCTTCCTACCCCCCCCCCTCTCTCTCTCTCCTCTACCCCCCCCCCCCCCCCCAACTCTGTTTGGCTATAATTTGTTTTCTTATTATGTTGTTGTGTTGTTGTGGTATAGATAGATCTTTGTACATAGCAGTCATCAGTATCACACAACTTTGAATGACTGTGCTATTTTAATGTATTTCTTTGTTTGACTACCACTGGAACAGGTCAAAATTCATAAAGTTAGTCTGTTTGACAAAACAAAGTCTTTTCAAGTATTTTGTAGGCAATAATGTGATGATGACACCCCCATAATCAAAGATTACTGCCTGCATCTAGGTATTCATCTTATGAAGAACTGATCAACACTACATTTTTATTTTTTAAAAAAACCTCAAAGGGTGTGAGTTTCAAAAGTGTCCCTTTGAGAAGCTTTATAACCCTAGAATGTGTAATTTCCCATATGATGTAGGTGCAAATATCATCAAAAACACATTTATAATGTTTAAAAGTCAAATGAGAAATATGACCTTCACTATAGGGCTCACACCCGTAAATACAAGGGAATGCCCCAGGCCCCTTCACAAATTCGTACCAAAGATACCAAAATAAATGAAGAAAAAAATTAATTAAAAATCAATGATGTAGTTTGGCAAAAAACTGAATAGCTGTAGATATTGAGTATGAATTCCTCTACAAATTGCATTTTGGTTAGAAGATGAAAGCTTTTCTGGTGGAATTTGAGGGGACTATATTTCATTGGGTACGTATACGGAAAATGGGTGACTTTTTGAGTGACAAGAACTCGTAGTCTGGCTTTTCGGACCCCTGAACAGAATTTGAACTGAACTATCCAACCTGAGAATTTGATGGATGAAAGGGTACATCTAACTTATCCAGGTTAGTGAAGCTGAAACACCTCATTTCTCCCAGCTATTTTACAGAATTTTTTGAAATTTGATTTTTAACACACGTCCCTATGGGGAAATATTTATGGGTGTGAGCCCTATAGAGGATGCATGCAATGCACACAAGTCTATGGGAAGTATTCATCCCATACAAAATCTGCTGGTTTATGTTGATGTATTGTGTCAGATCTCTTCCTCCCTCCCCCTTCCCCTTCCTACCCCCCCCCCCCCTCTCTCTCTCTCCTCTACCCCCCCCCCCCCCCCCAACTCTGTTTGGCTATAATTTGTTTTCTTATTATGTTGTTGTGTTGTTGTGGTATAGATAGATCTTTGTACATAGCAGTCATCAGTATCACACAACTTTGAATGACTGTGCTATTTTAATGTATTTCTTTGTTTGACTACCACTGGAACAGGTCAAAATTCATAAAGTTAGTCTGTTTGACAAAACAAAGTCTTTTCAAGTATTTTGTAGGCAATAATGTGATGATGACACCCCCATAATCAAAGATTACTGCCTGCATCTAGGTATTCATCTTATGAAGAACTGATCAACACTACATTTTTATTTTTTAAAAAAACCTCAAAGGGTGTGAGTTTCAAAAGTGTCCCTTTGAGAAGCTTTATAACCCTAGAATGTGTAATTTCCCATATGATGTAGGTGCAAATATCATCAAAAACACATTTATAATGTTTAAAAGTCAAATGAGAAATATGACCTTCACTATAGGGCTCACACCCGTAAATACAAGGGAATGCCCCAGGCCCCTTCACAAATTCGTACCAAAGATACCAAAATAAATGAAGAAAAAAATTAATTAAAAATCAATGATGTAGTTTGGCAAAAAACTGAATAGCTGTAGATATTGAGTATGAATTCCTCTACAAATTGCATTTTGGTTAGAAGATGAAAGCTTTTCTGGTGGAATTTGAGGGGACTATATTTCATTGGGTACGTATACGGAAAATGGGTGACTTTTTGAGTGACAAGAACTCGTAGTCTGGCTTTTCGGACCCCTGAACAGAATTTGAACTGAACTATCCAACCTGAGAATTTGATGGATGAAAGGGTACATCTAACTTATCCAGGTTAGTGAAGCTGAAACACCTCATTTCTCCCAGCTATTTTACAGAATTTTTTGAAATTTGATTTTTAACACACGTCCCTATGGGGAAATATTTATGGGTGTGAGCCCTATAGAGGATGCATGCAATGCACACAAGTCTATGGGAAGTATTCATCCCATACAAAATCTGCTGGTTTATGTTGATGTATTGTGTCAGATCTCTTCCTCCCTCCCCCTTCCCCTTCCTACCCCCCCCCCCCTCTCTCTCTCTCCTCTACCCCCCCCCCCCCCCCCCAACTCTGTTTGGCTATAATTTGTTTTCTTATTATGTTGTTGTGTTGTTGTGGTATAGATAGATCTTTGTACATAGCAGTCATCAGTATCACACAACTTTGAATGACTGTGCTATTTTAATGTATTTCTTTGTTTGACTACCACTGGAACAGGTCAAAATTCATAAAGTTAGTCTGTTTGACAAAACAAAGTCTTTTCAAGTATTTTGTAGGCAATAATGTGATGATGACACCCCCATAATCAAAGATTACTGCCTGCATCTAGGTATTCATCTTATGAAGAACTGATCAACACTACATTTTTATTTTTTAAAAAAACCTCAAAGGGTGTGAGTTTCAAAAGTGTCCCTTTGAGAAGCTTTATAACCCTAGAATGTGTAATTTCCCATATGATGTAGGTGCAAATATCATCAAAAACACATTTATAATGTTTAAAAGTCAAATGAGAAATATGACCTTCACTATAGGGCTCACACCCGTAAATACAAGGGAATGCCCCAGGCCCCTTCACAAATTCGTACCAAAGATACCAAAATAAATGAAGAAAAAAATTAATTAAAAATCAATGATGTAGTTTGGCAAAAAACTGAATAGCTGTAGATATTGAGTATGAATTCCTCTACAAATTGCATTTTGGTTAGAAGATGAAAGCTTTTCTGGTGGAATTTGAGGGGACTATATTTCATTGGGTACGTATACGGAAAATGGGTGACTTTTTGAGTGACAAGAACTCGTAGTCTGGCTTTTCGGACCCCTGAACAGAATTTGAACTGAACTATCCAACCTGAGAATTTGATGGATGAAAGGGTACATCTAACTTATCCAGGTTAGTGAAGCTGAAACACCTCATTTCTCCCAGCTATTTTACAGAATTTTTTGAAATTTGATTTTTAACACACGTCCCTATGGGGAAATATTTATGGGTGTGAGCCCTATAGAGGATGCATGCAATGCACACAAGTCTATGGGAAGTATTCATCCCATACAAAATCTGCTGGTTTATGTTGATGTATTGTGTCAGATCTCTTCCTCCCTCCCCCTTCCCCTTCCTACCCCCCCCCCCCCCCTCTCTCTCTCTCCTCTACCCCCCCCCCCCAACTCTGTTTGGCTATAATTTGTTTTCTTATTATGTTGTTGTGTTGTTGTGGTATAGATAGATCTTTGTACATAGCAGTCATCAGTATCACACAACTTTGAATGACTGTGCTATTTTAATGTATTTCTTTGTTTGACTACCACTGGAACAGGTCAAAATTCATAAAGTTAGTCTGTTTGACAAAACAAAGTCTTTTCAAGTATTTTGTAGGCAATAATGTGATGATGACACCCCCATAATCAAAGATTACTGCCTGCATCTAGGTATTCATCTTATGAAGAACTGATCAACACTACATTTTTATTTTTTAAAAAAACCTCAAAGGGTGTGAGTTTCAAAAGTGTCCCTTTGAGAAGCTTTATAACCCTAGAATGTGTAATTTCCCATATGATGTAGGTGCAAATATCATCAAAAACACATTTATAATGTTTAAAAGTCAAATGAGAAATATGACCTTCACTATAGGGCTCACACCCGTAAATACAAGGGAATGCCCCAGGCCCCTTCACAAATTCGTACCAAAGATACCAAAATAAATGAAGAAAAAAATTAATTAAAAATCAATGATGTAGTTTGGCAAAAAACTGAATAGCTGTAGATATTGAGTATGAATTCCTCTACAAATTGCATTTTGGTTAGAAGATGAAAGCTTTTCTGGTGGAATTTGAGGGGACTATATTTCATTGGGTACGTATACGGAAAATGGGTGACTTTTTGAGTGACAAGAACTCGTAGTCTGGCTTTTCGGACCCCTGAACAGAATTTGAACTGAACTATCCAACCTGAGAATTTGATGGATGAAAGGGTACATCTAACTTATCCAGGTTAGTGAAGCTGAAACACCTCATTTCTCCCAGCTATTTTACAGAATTTTTTGAAATTTGATTTTTAACACACGTCCCTATGGGGAAATATTTATGGGTGTGAGCCCTATAGAGGATGCATGCAATGCACACAAGTCTATGGGAAGTATTCATCCCATACAAAATCTGCTGGTTTATGTTGATGTATTGTGTCAGATCTCTTCCTCCCTCCCCCTTCCCCTTCCTACCCCCCCCCCTCTCTCTCTCTCCTCTACCCCCCCCCCCCCCCCCCCAACTCTGTTTGGCTATAATTTGTTTTCTTATTATGTTGTTGTGTTGTTGTGGTATAGATAGATCTTTGTACATAGCAGTCATCAGTATCACACAACTTTGAATGACTGTGCTATTTTAATGTATTTCTTTGTTTGACTACCACTGGAACAGGTCAAAATTCATAAAGTTAGTCTGTTTGACAAAACAAAGTCTTTTCAAGTATTTTGTAGGCAATAATGTGATGATGACACCCCCATAATCAAAGATTACTGCCTGCATCTAGGTATTCATCTTATGAAGAACTGATCAACACTACATTTTTATTTTTTGAAAAAACCTCAAAGGGTGTGAGTTTCAAAAGTGTCCCTTTGAGAAGCTTTATAACCCTAGAATGTGTAATTTCCCATATGATGTAGGTGCAAATATCATCAAAAACACATTTATAATGTTTAAAAGTCAAATGAGAAATATGACCTTCACTATAGGGCTCACACCCGTAAATACAAGGGAATGCCCCAGGCCCCTTCACAAATTCGTACCAAAGATACCAAAATAAATGAAGAAAAAAATTAATTAAAAATCAATGATGTAGTTTGGCAAAAAACTGAATAGCTGTAGATATTGAGTATGAATTCCTCTACAAATTGCATTTTGGTTAGAAGATGAAAGCTTTTCTGGTGGAATTTGAGGGGACTATATTTCATTGGGTACGTATACGGAAAATGGGTGACTTTTTGAGTGACAAGAACTCGTAGTCTGGCTTTTCGGACCCCTGAACAGAATTTGAACTGAACTATCCAACCTGAGAATTTGATGGATGAAAGGGTACATCTAACTTATCCAGGTTAGTGAAGCTGAAACACCTCATTTCTCCCAGCTATTTTACAGAATTTTTTGAAATTTGATTTTTAACACACGTCCCTATGGGGAAATATTTATGGGTGTGAGCCCTATAGAGGATGCATGCAATGCACACAAGTCTATGGGAAGTATTCATCCCATACAAAATCTGCTGGTTTATGTTGATGTATTGTGTCAGATCTCTTCCTCCCTCCCCCTTCCCCTTCCTACCCCCCCCCCTCTCTCTCTCTCCTCTACCCCCCCCCCCCCCCCCAACTCTGTTTGGCTATAATTTGTTTTCTTATTATGTTGTTGTGTTGTTGTGGTATAGATAGATCTTTGTACATAGCAGTCATCAGTATCACACAACTTTGAATGACTGTGCTATTTTAATGTATTTCTTTGTTTGACTACCACTGGAACAGGTCAAAATTCATAAAGTTAGTCTGTTTGACAAAACAAAGTCTTTTCAAGTATTTTGTAGGCAATAATGTGATGATGACACCCCCATAATCAAAGATTACTGCCTGCATCTAGGTATTCATCTTATGAAGAACTGATCAACACTACATTTTTATTTTTTAAAAAAACCTCAAAGGGTGTGAGTTTCAAAAGTGTCCCTTTGAGAAGCTTTATAACCCTAGAATGTGTAATTTCCCATATGATGTAGGTGCAAATATCATCAAAAACACATTTATAATGTTTAAAAGTCAAATGAGAAATATGACCTTCACTATAGGGCTCACACCCGTAAATACAAGGGAATGCCCCAGGCCCCTTCACAAATTCGTACCAAAGATACCAAAATAAATGAAGAAAAAAATTAATTAAAAATCAATGATGTAGTTTGGCAAAAAACTGAATAGCTGTAGATATTGAGTATGAATTCCTCTACAAATTGCATTTTGGTTAGAAGATGAAAGCTTTTCTGGTGGAATTTGAGGGGACTATATTTCATTGGGTACGTATACGGAAAATGGGTGACTTTTTGAGTGACAAGAACTCGTAGTCTGGCTTTTCGGACCCCTGAACAGAATTTGAACTGAACTATCCAACCTGAGAATTTGATGGATGAAAGGGTACATCTAACTTATCCAGGTTAGTGAAGCTGAAACACCTCATTTCTCCCAGCTATTTTACAGAATTTTTTGAAATTTGATTTTTAACACACGTCCCTATGGGGAAATATTTATGGGTGTGAGCCCTATAGAGGATGCATGCAATGCACACAAGTCTATGGGAAGTATTCATCCCATACAAAATCTGCTGGTTTATGTTGATGTATTGTGTCAGATCTCTTCCTCCCTCCCCCTTCCCCTTCCTACCCCCCCCCCCCCTCTCTCTCTCTCCTCTACCCCCCCCCCCCCCCCCAACTCTGTTTGGCTATAATTTGTTTTCTTATTATGTTGTTGTGTTGTTGTGGTATAGATAGATCTTTGTACATAGCAGTCATCAGTATCACACAACTTTGAATGACTGTGCTATTTTAATGTATTTCTTTGTTTGACTACCACTGGAACAGGTCAAAATTCATAAAGTTAGTCTGTTTGACAAAACAAAGTCTTTTCAAGTATTTTGTAGGCAATAATGTGATGATGACACCCCCATAATCAAAGATTACTGCCTGCATCTAGGTATTCATCTTATGAAGAACTGATCAACACTACATTTTTATTTTTTAAAAAAACCTCAAAGGGTGTGAGTTTCAAAAGTGTCCCTTTGAGAAGCTTTATAACCCTAGAATGTGTAATTTCCCATATGATGTAGGTGCAAATATCATCAAAAACACATTTATAATGTTTAAAAGTCAAATGAGAAATATGACCTTCACTATAGAGGATGCATGCAATGCACACAAGTCTATGGGAAGTATTCATCCCATACAAAATCTGCTGGTTTATGTTGATGTATTGTGTCAGATCTCTTCCTCCCTCCCCCTTCCCCTTCCTACCCCCCCCCCCCCCTCTCTCTCTCTCCTCTACCCCCCCCCCCCCCCCCAACTCTGTTTGGCTATAATTTGTTTTCTTATTATGTTGTTGTGTTGTTGTGGTATAGATAGATCTTTGTACATAGCAGTCATCAGTATCACACAACTTTGAATGACTGTGCTATTTTAATGTATTTCTTTGTTTGACTACCACTGGAACAGGTCAAAATTCATAAAGTTAGTCTGTTTGACAAAACAAAGTCTTTTCAAGTATTTTGTAGGCAATAATGTGATGATGACACCCCCATAATCAAAGATTACTGCCTGCATCTAGGTATTCATCTTATGAAGAACTGATCAACACTACATTTTTATTTTTTAAAAAAACCTCAAAGGGTGTGAGTTTCAAAAGTGTCCCTTTGAGAAGCTTTATAACCCTAGAATGTGTAATTTCCCATATGATGTAGGTGCAAATATCATCAAAAACACATTTATAATGTTTAAAAGTCAAATGAGAAATATGACCTTCACTATAGGGCTCACACCCGTAAATACAAGGGAATGCCCCAGGCCCCTTCACAAATTCGTACCAAAGATACCAAAATAAATGAAGAAAAAAATTAATTAAAAATCAATGATGTAGTTTGGCAAAAAACTGAATAGCTGTAGATATTGAGTATGAATTCCTCTACAAATTGCATTTTGGTTAGAAGATGAAAGCTTTTCTGGTGGAATTTGAGGGGACTATATTTCATTGGGTACGTATACGGAAAATGGGTGACTTTTTGAGTGACAAGAACTCGTAGTCTGGCTTTTCGGACCCCTGAACAGAATTTGAACTGAACTATCCAACCTGAGAATTTGATGGATGAAAGGGTACATCTAACTTATCCAGGTTAGTGAAGCTGAAACACCTCATTTCTCCCAGCTATTTTACAGAATTTTTTGAAATTTGATTTTTAACACACGTCCCTATGGGGAAATATTTATGGGTGTGAGCCCTATAGAGGATGCATGCAATGCACACAAGTCTATGGGAAGTATTCATCCCATACAAAATCTGCTGGTTTATGTTGATGTATTGTGTCAGATCTCTTCCTCCCTCCCCCTTCCCCTTCCTACCCCCCCCCCCCCCTCTCTCTCTCTCCTCTACCCCCCCCCCCCCCCCAACTCTGTTTGGCTATAATTTGTTTTCTTATTATGTTGTTGTGTTGTTGTGGTATAGATAGATCTTTGTACATAGCAGTCATCAGTATCACACAACTTTGAATGACTGTGCTATTTTAATGTATTTCTTTGTTTGACTACCACTGGAACAGGTCAAAATTCATAAAGTTAGTCTGTTTGACAAAACAAAGTCTTTTCAAGTATTTTGTAGGCAATAATGTGATGATGACACCCCCATAATCAAAGATTACTGCCTGCATCTAGGTATTCATCTTATGAAGAACTGATCAACACTACATTTTTATTTTTTAAAAAAACCTCAAAGGGTGTGAGTTTCAAAAGTGTCCCTTTGAGAAGCTTTATAACCCTAGAATGTGTAATTTCCCATATGATGTAGGTGCAAATATCATCAAAAACACATTTATAATGTTTAAAAGTCAAATGAGAAATATGACCTTCACTATAGGGCTCACACCCGTAAATACAAGGGAATGCCCCAGGCCCCTTCACAAATTCGTACCAAAGATACCAAAATAAATGAAGAAAAAAATTAATTAAAAATCAATGATGTAGTTTGGCAAAAAACTGAATAGCTGTAGATATTGAGTATGAATTCCTCTACAAATTGCATTTTGGTTAGAAGATGAAAGCTTTTCTGGTGGAATTTGAGGGGACTATATTTCATTGGGTACGTATACGGAAAATGGGTGACTTTTTGAGTGACAAGAACTCGTAGTCTGGCTTTTCGGACCCCTGAACAGAATTTGAACTGAACTATCCAACCTGAGAATTTGATGGATGAAAGGGTACATCTAACTTATCCAGGTTAGTGAAGCTGAAACACCTCATTTCTCCCAGCTATTTTACAGAATTTTTTGAAATTTGATTTTTAACACACGTCCCTATGGGGAAATATTTATGGGTGTGAGCCCTATAGAGGATGCATGCAATGCACACAAGTCTATGGGAAGTATTCATCCCATACAAAATCTGCTGGTTTATGTTGATGTATTGTGTCAGATCTCTTCCTCCCTCCCCCTTCCCCTTCCTACCCCCCCCCCCCTCTCTCTCTCTCCTCTACCCCCCCCCCCCCCCCAACTCTGTTTGGCTATAATTTGTTTTCTTATTATGTTGTTGTGTTGTTGTGGTATAGATAGATCTTTGTACATAGCAGTCATCAGTATCACACAACTTTGAATGACTGTGCTATTTTAATGTATTTCTTTGTTTGACTACCACTGGAACAGGTCAAAATTCATAAAGTTAGTCTGTTTGACAAAACAAAGTCTTTTCAAGTATTTTGTAGGCAATAATGTGATGATGACACCCCCATAATCAAAGATTACTGCCTGCATCTAGGTATTCATCTTATGAAGAACTGATCAACACTACATTTTTATTTTTTAAAAAAACCTCAAAGGGTGTGAGTTTCAAAAGTGTCCCTTTGAGAAGCTTTATAACCCTAGAATGTGTAATTTCCCATATGATGTAGGTGCAAATATCATCAAAAACACATTTATAATGTTTAAAAGTCAAATGAGAAATATGACCTTCACTATAGGGCTCACACCCGTAAATACAAGGGAATGCCCCAGGCCCCTTCACAAATTCGTACCAAAGATACCAAAATAAATGAAGAAAAAAATTAATTAAAAATCAATGATGTAGTTTGGCAAAAAACTGAATAGCTGTAGATATTGAGTATGAATTCCTCTACAAATTGCATTTTGGTTAGAAGATGAAAGCTTTTCTGGTGGAATTTGAGGGGACTATATTTCATTGGGTACGTATACGGAAAATGGGTGACTTTTTGAGTGACAAGAACTCGTAGTCTGGCTTTTCGGACCCCTGAACAGAATTTGAACTGAACTATCCAACCTGAGAATTTGATGGATGAAAGGGTACATCTAACTTATCCAGGTTAGTGAAGCTGAAACACCTCATTTCTCCCAGCTATTTTACAGAATTTTTTGAAATTTGATTTTTAACACACGTCCCTATGGGGAAATATTTATGGGTGTGAGCCCTATAGAGGATGCATGCAATGCACACAAGTCTATGGGAAGTATTCATCCCATACAAAATCTGCTGGTTTATGTTGATGTATTGTGTCAGATCTCTTCCTCCCTCCCCCTTCCCCTTCCTACCCCCCCCCCCCCTCTCTCTCTCTCCTCTACCCCCCCCCCCCCCAACTCTGTTTGGCTATAATTTGTTTTCTTATTATGTTGTTGTGTTGTTGTGGTATAGATAGATCTTTGTACATAGCAGTCATCAGTATCACACAACTTTGAATGACTGTGCTATTTTAATGTATTTCTTTGTTTGACTACCACTGGAACAGGTCAAAATTCATAAAGTTAGTCTGTTTGACAAAACAAAGTCTTTTCAAGTATTTTGTAGGCAATAATGTGATGATGACACCCCCATAATCAAAGATTACTGCCTGCATCTAGGTATTCATCTTATGAAGAACTGATCAACACTACATTTTTATTTTTTAAAAAAACCTCAAAGGGTGTGAGTTTCAAAAGTGTCCCTTTGAGAAGCTTTATAACCCTAGAATGTGTAATTTCCCATATGATGTAGGTGCAAATATCATCAAAAACACATTTATAATGTTTAAAAGTCAAATGAGAAATATGACCTTCACTATAGGGCTCACACCCGTAAATACAAGGGAATGCCCCAGGCCCCTTCACAAATTCGTACCAAAGATACCAAAATAAATGAAGAAAAAAATTAATTAAAAATCAATGATGTAGTTTGGCAAAAAACTGAATAGCTGTAGATATTGAGTATGAATTCCTCTACAAATTGCATTTTGGTTAGAAGATGAAAGCTTTTCTGGTGGAATTTGAGGGGACTATATTTCATTGGGTACGTATACGGAAAATGGGTGACTTTTTGAGTGACAAGAACTCGTAGTCTGGCTTTTCGGACCCCTGAACAGAATTTGAACTGAACTATCCAACCTGAGAATTTGATGGATGAAAGGGTACATCTAACTTATCCAGGTTAGTGAAGCTGAAACACCTCATTTCTCCCAGCTATTTTACAGAATTTTTTGAAATTTGATTTTTAACACACGTCCCTATGGGGAAATATTTATGGGTGTGAGCCCTATAGAGGATGCATGCAATGCACACAAGTCTATGGGAAGTATTCATCCCATACAAAATCTGCTGGTTTATGTTGATGTATTGTGTCAGATCTCTTCCTCCCTCCCCCTTCCCCTTCCTACCCCCCCCCCCCTCTCTCTCTCTCCTCTACCCCCCCCCCCCCCCCCAACTCTGTTTGGCTATAATTTGTTTTCTTATTATGTTGTTGTGTTGTTGTGGTATAGATAGATCTTTGTACATAGCAGTCATCAGTATCACACAACTTTGAATGACTGTGCTATTTTAATGTATTTCTTTGTTTGACTACCACTGGAACAGGTCAAAATTCATAAAGTTAGTCTGTTTGACAAAACAAAGTCTTTTCAAGTATTTTGTAGGCAATAATGTGATGATGACACCCCCATAATCAAAGATTACTGCCTGCATCTAGGTATTCATCTTATGAAGAACTGATCAACACTACATTTTTATTTTTTAAAAAAACCTCAAAGGGTGTGAGTTTCAAAAGTGTCCCTTTGAGAAGCTTTATAACCCTAGAATGTGTAATTTCCCATATGATGTAGGTGCAAATATCATCAAAAACACATTTATAATGTTTAAAAGTCAAATGAGAAATATGACCTTCACTATAGGGCTCACACCCGTAAATACAAGGGAATGCCCCAGGCCCCTTCACAAATTCGTACCAAAGATACCAAAATAAATGAAGAAAAAAATTAATTAAAAATCAATGATGTAGTTTGGCAAAAAACTGAATAGCTGTAGATATTGAGTATGAATTCCTCTACAAATTGCATTTTGGTTAGAAGATGAAAGCTTTTCTGGTGGAATTTGAGGGGACTATATTTCATTGGGTACGTATACGGAAAATGGGTGACTTTTTGAGTGACAAGAACTCGTAGTCTGGCTTTTCGGACCCCTGAACAGAATTTGAACTGAACTATCCAACCTGAGAATTTGATGGATGAAAGGGTACATCTAACTTATCCAGGTTAGTGAAGCTGAAACACCTCATTTCTCCCAGCTATTTTACAGAATTTTTTGAAATTTGATTTTTAACACACGTCCCTATGGGGAAATATTTATGGGTGTGAGCCCTATAGAGGATGCATGCAATGCACACAAGTCTATGGGAAGTATTCATCCCATACAAAATCTGCTGGTTTATGTTGATGTATTGTGTCAGATCTCTTCCTCCCTCCCCCTTCCCCTTCCTACCCCCCCCCCCCCTCTCTCTCTCTCCTCTACCCCCCCCCCCCCCCCCAACTCTGTTTGGCTATAATTTGTTTTCTTATTATGTTGTTGTGTTGTTGTGGTATAGATAGATCTTTGTACATAGCAGTCATCAGTATCACACAACTTTGAATGACTGTGCTATTTTAATGTATTTCTTTGTTTGACTACCACTGGAACAGGTCAAAATTCATAAAGTTAGTCTGTTTGACAAAACAAAGTCTTTTCAAGTATTTTGTAGGCAATAATGTGATGATGACACCCCCATAATCAAAGATTACTGCCTGCATCTAGGTATTCATCTTATGAAGAACTGATCAACACTACATTTTTATTTTTTAAAAAAACCTCAAAGGGTGTGAGTTTCAAAAGTGTCCCTTTGAGAAGCTTTATAACCCTAGAATGTGTAATTTCCCATATGATGTAGGTGCAAATATCATCAAAAACACATTTATAATGTTTAAAAGTCAAATGAGAAATATGACCTTCACTATAGGGCTCACACCCGTAAATACAAGGGAATGCCCCAGGCCCCTTCACAAATTCGTACCAAAGATACCAAAATAAATGAAGAAAAAAATTAATTAAAAATCAATGATGTAGTTTGGCAAAAAACTGAATAGCTGTAGATATTGAGTATGAATTCCTCTACAAATTGCATTTTGGTTAGAAGATGAAAGCTTTTCTGGTGGAATTTGAGGGGACTATATTTCATTGGGTACGTATACGGAAAATGGGTGACTTTTTGAGTGACAAGAACTCGTAGTCTGGCTTTTCGGACCCCTGAACAGAATTTGAACTGAACTATCCAACCTGAGAATTTGATGGATGAAAGGGTACATCTAACTTATCCAGGTTAGTGAAGCTGAAACACCTCATTTCTCCCAGCTATTTTACAGAATTTTTTGAAATTTGATTTTTAACACACGTCCCTATGGGGAAATATTTATGGGTGTGAGCCCTATAGAGGATGCATGCAATGCACACAAGTCTATGGGAAGTATTCATCCCATACAAAATCTGCTGGTTTATGTTGATGTATTGTGTCAGATCTCTTCCTCCCTCCCCCTTCCCCTTCCTACCCCCCCCCCCTCTCTCTCTCTCCTCTACCCCCCCCCCCCCCCCCAACTCTGTTTGGCTATAATTTGTTTTCTTATTATGTTGTTGTGTTGTTGTGGTATAGATAGATCTTTGTACATAGCAGTCATCAGTATCACACAACTTTGAATGACTGTGCTATTTTAATGTATTTCTTTGTTTGACTACCACTGGAACAGGTCAAAATTCATAAAGTTAGTCTGTTTGACAAAACAAAGTCTTTTCAAGTATTTTGTAGGCAATAATGTGATGATGACACCCCCATAATCAAAGATTACTGCCTGCATCTAGGTATTCATCTTATGAAGAACTGATCAACACTACATTTTTATTTTTTAAAAAAACCTCAAAGGGTGTGAGTTTCAAAAGTGTCCCTTTGAGAAGCTTTATAACCCTAGAATGTGTAATTTCCCATATGATGTAGGTGCAAATATCATCAAAAACACATTTATAATGTTTAAAAGTCAAATGAGAAATATGACCTTCACTATAGAGGATGCATGCAATGCACACAAGTCTATGGGAAGTATTCATCCCATACAAAATCTGCTGGTTTATGTTGATGTATTGTGTCAGATCTCTTCCTCCCTCCCCCTTCCCCTTCCTACCCCCCCCCCCCCCCCTCTCTCTCTCTCCTCTACCCCCCCCCCCCCCCAACTCTGTTTGGCTATAATTTGTTTTCTTATTATGTTGTTGTGTTGTTGTGGTATAGATAGATCTTTGTACATAGCAGTCATCAGTATCACACAACTTTGAATGACTGTGCTATTTTAATGTATTTCTTTGTTTGACTACCACTGGAACAGGTCAAAATTCATAAAGTTAGTCTGTTTGACAAAACAAAGTCTTTTCAAGTATTTTGTAGGCAATAATGTGATGATGACACCCCCATAATCAAAGATTACTGCCTGCATCTAGGTATTCATCTTATGAAGAACTGATCAACACTACATTTTTATTTTTTAAAAAAACCTCAAAGGGTGTGAGTTTCAAAAGTGTCCCTTTGAGAAGCTTTATAACCCTAGAATGTGTAATTTCCCATATGATGTAGGTGCAAATATCATCAAAAACACATTTATAATGTTTAAAAGTCAAATGAGAAATATGACCTTCACTATAGGGCTCACACCCGTAAATACAAGGGAATGCCCCAGGCCCCTTCACAAATTCGTACCAAAGATACCAAAATAAATGAAGAAAAAAATTAATTAAAAATCAATGATGTAGTTTGGCAAAAAACTGAATAGCTGTAGATATTGAGTATGAATTCCTCTACAAATTGCATTTTGGTTAGAAGATGAAAGCTTTTCTGGTGGAATTTGAGGGGACTATATTTCATTGGGTACGTATACGGAAAATGGGTGACTTTTTGAGTGACAAGAACTCGTAGTCTGGCTTTTCGGACCCCTGAACAGAATTTGAACTGAACTATCCAACCTGAGAATTTGATGGATGAAAGGGTACATCTAACTTATCCAGGTTAGTGAAGCTGAAACACCTCATTTCTCCCAGCTATTTTACAGAATTTTTTGAAATTTGATTTTTAACACACGTCCCTATGGGGAAATATTTATGGGTGTGAGCCCTATAGAGGATGCATGCAATGCACACAAGTCTATGGGAAGTATTCATCCCATACAAAATCTGCTGGTTTATGTTGATGTATTGTGTCAGATCTCTTCCTCCCTCCCCCTTCCCCTTCCTACCCCCCCCCCCCCTCTCTCTCTCTCCTCTACCCCCCCCCCCCCCCCCCCCAACTCTGTTTGGCTATAATTTGTTTTCTTATTATGTTGTTGTGTTGTTGTGGTATAGATAGATCTTTGTACATAGCAGTCATCAGTATCACACAACTTTGAATGACTGTGCTATTTTAATGTATTTCTTTGTTTGACTACCACTGGAACAGGTCAAAATTCATAAAGTTAGTCTGTTTGACAAAACAAAGTCTTTTCAAGTATTTTGTAGGCAATAATGTGATGATGACACCCCCATAATCAAAGATTACTGCCTGCATCTAGGTATTCATCTTATGAAGAACTGATCAACACTACATTTTTATTTTTTAAAAAAACCTCAAAGGGTGTGAGTTTCAAAAGTGTCCCTTTGAGAAGCTTTATAACCCTAGAATGTGTAATTTCCCATATGATGTAGGTGCAAATATCATCAAAAACACATTTATAATGTTTAAAAGTCAAATGAGAAATATGACCTTCACTATAGGGCTCACACCCGTAAATACAAGGGAATGCCCCAGGCCCCTTCACAAATTCGTACCAAAGATACCAAAATAAATGAAGAAAAAAATTAATTAAAAATCAATGATATAGTTTGGCAAAAAACTGAATAGCTGTAGATATTGAGTATGAATTCCTCTACAAATTGCATTTTGGTTAGAAGATGAAAGCTTTTCTGGTGGAATTTGAGGGGACTATATTTCATTGGGTACGTATACGGAAAATGGGTGACTTTTTGAGTGACAAGAACTCGTAGTCTGGCTTTTCGGACCCCTGAACAGAATTTGAACTGAACTATCCAACCTGAGAATTTGATGGATGAAAGGGTACATCTAACTTATCCAGGTTAGTGAAGCTGAAACACCTCATTTCTCCCAGCTATTTTACAGAATTTTTTGAAATTTGATTTTTAACACACGTCCCTATGGGGAAATATTTATGGGTGTGAGCCCTATAGAGGATGCATGCAATGCACACAAGTCTATGGGAAGTATTCATCCCATACAAAATCTGCTGGTTTATGTTGATGTATTGTGTCAGATCTCTTCCTCCCTCCCCCTTCCCCTTCCTACCCCCCCCCCCCTCTCTCTCTCTCCTCTACCCCCCCCCCCCAACTCTGTTTGGCTATAATTTGTTTTCTTATTATGTTGTTGTGTTGTTGTGGTATAGATAGATCTTTGTACATAGCAGTCATCAGTATCACACAACTTTGAATGACTGTGCTATTTTAATGTATTTCTTTGTTTGACTACCACTGGAACAGGTCAAAATTCATAAAGTTAGTCTGTTTGACAAAACAAAGTCTTTTCAAGTATTTTGTAGGCAATAATGTGATGATGACACCCCCATAATCAAAGATTACTGCCTGCATCTAGGTATTCATCTTATGAAGAACTGATCAACACTACATTTTTATTTTTTAAAAAAACCTCAAAGGGTGTGAGTTTCAAAAGTGTCCCTTTGAGAAGCTTTATAACCCTAGAATGTGTAATTTCCCATATGATGTAGGTGCAAATATCATCAAAAACACATTTATAATGTTTAAAAGTCAAATGAGAAATATGACCTTCACTATAGGGCTCACACCCGTAAATACAAGGGAATGCCCCAGGCCCCTTCACAAATTCGTACCAAAGATACCAAAATAAATGAAGAAAAAAATTAATTAAAAATCAATGATGTAGTTTGGCAAAAAACTGAATAGCTGTAGATATTGAGTATGAATTCCTCTACAAATTGCATTTTGGTTAGAAGATGAAAGCTTTTCTGGTGGAATTTGAGGGGACTATATTTCATTGGGTACGTATACGGAAAATGGGTGACTTTTTGAGTGACAAGAACTCGTAGTCTGGCTTTTCGGACCCCTGAACAGAATTTGAACTGAACTATCCAACCTGAGAATTTGATGGATGAAAGGGTACATCTAACTTATCCAGGTTAGTGAAGCTGAAACACCTCATTTCTCCCAGCTATTTTACAGAATTTTTTGAAATTTGATTTTTAACACACGTCCCTATGGGGAAATATTTATGGGTGTGAGCCCTATAGAGGATGCATGCAATGCACACAAGTCTATGGGAAGTATTCATCCCATACAAAATCTGCTGGTTTATGTTGATGTATTGTGTCAGATCTCTTCCTCCCTCCCCCTTCCCCTTCCTACCCCCCCCCCTCTCTCTCTCTCCTCTACCCCCCCCCCCCCCCCCCAACTCTGTTTGGCTATAATTTGTTTTCTTATTATGTTGTTGTGTTGTTGTGGTATAGATAGATCTTTGTACATAGCAGTCATCAGTATCACACAACTTTGAATGACTGTGCTATTTTAATGTATTTCTTTGTTTGACTACCACTGGAACAGGTCAAAATTCATAAAGTTAGTCTGTTTGACAAAACAAAGTCTTTTCAAGTATTTTGTAGGCAATAATGTGATGATGACACCCCCATAATCAAAGATTACTGCCTGCATCTAGGTATTCATCTTATGAAGAACTGATCAACACTACATTTTTATTTTTTAAAAAAACCTCAAAGGGTGTGAGTTTCAAAAGTGTCCCTTTGAGAAGCTTTATAACCCTAGAATGTGTAATTTCCCATATGATGTAGGTGCAAATATCATCAAAAACACATTTATAATGTTTAAAAGTCAAATGAGAAATATGACCTTCACTATAGGGCTCACACCCGTAAATACAAGGGAATGCCCCAGGCCCCTTCACAAATTCGTACCAAAGATACCAAAATAAATGAAGAAAAAAATTAATTAAAAATCAATGATGTAGTTTGGCAAAAAACTGAATAGCTGTAGATATTGAGTATGAATTCCTCTACAAATTGCATTTTGGTTAGAAGATGAAAGCTTTTCTGGTGGAATTTGAGGGGACTATATTTCATTGGGTACGTATACGGAAAATGGGTGACTTTTTGAGTGACAAGAACTCGTACACTCTTAGAAAAAAAGGTTCTTTTGAGCACCATTAAATGGTTCTCAGCACTGTCACAATAGCGACACCCTTTTAGGTGCTCGTGAGAACCTTTTTGAAATGGTGCTTGTCGGCACCTTTTGCAAAAGGTGCCCATTAGAACCTTTTTCCCGATGAAATGGTGCTCGTGAGTACCATTTAAAAGGTGCCCATGGGCACCTTTTTGACTAAAGATGGGCACCTTTTTGACTCTTTTCAAAAGGTGCTCACGGGAACCATTTCACTGGAAAAGGTTCTAATGGGCACCAATGTTAAAAGGTGCTGACAGGCACCATTTAAAAAAGGTTCTCACAGGCTCCAAAAAAGGTGTCGCTATTGTGACAGTGCTGAGAACCATTTAATGGTGCTCAAAAGAACCTTTTTCTTTTTTCTTAGAATGTAGTATGTGAATTGATGTCTGTGTACTTTTGGTGTGTTTCACATGCAGTGCTGGTAAGGTGCTTCACTGGCACCATTCTTAAAGGTACATTACCTATCTGCATTGAAAATGTGCATCACAAACTCATTTGAAATGAAATGAATTCATCTGAATTTCATCTCATCAGTCAAACATACGTTCAAAACATGTATATTAGCAATACATTAGCATGTCATACATTATCATTGACACTGGAAAAAAAAAAAGAGCAAGGATAACACACTCATGCACACACAGTTTCACAAGCATGAATACATGTACATGACATTCACCAATATTTTTTTCATGAAACATTACTCAATAATTGAAAACCATAGAAATTTGCTCTTTCACAAATTCGCAGAAATGTATTTATTCACCTTAACTTTTACAATCTAAAGGTGAGGTTTGTATTTGTCATGACTATTGTTATAATCTGTCAAATATTCTTAACAAAATATTTTCATTTGTTCACTAATTCTTTTTCAACAATATTTGTCATTTGTGTACCGAGCAGTTCTTGAAACACCATCACACATCTCTGTACAGATGATATGAAATAGCAAGAGGTACATCAGGCTTTTGAAACACATAACAAAATTTCTAATTCTCTGTGAAATAATTCCTGCATGGATGAGATACAGTAATTGTGTCAGTCTTAAGACAGGCAGAAGTCAAGTACATTACTTAAGTAGTATGAGGAACTTTTTCCACATGTTTGCTAGTTTGTTCGGTGTTGTTGTTCTTTTTTTTCTTTTAAAGCATACTTGTCCTAAAAGCAACTACAAAGGGCAGGAAAACAATTCCATTAAACAGGACCTTTGGTATTGTCACAGAAAACATACATTATATTGCTGGTATGATACTTGGGATAGGATAAGCTTTACACTTCTTCACTTCACATTCATAACGTCGAGTACTTGAATTAACTTATCTTTGTTTGTATACGAGTGACCTTTTTTGTTGTTGTTCTGCAATTTGAAAGCACCACAGACACATCTATACAACTGCAAATACAAGAAGAGTATCAATTCAGGTTAATCATGACTTCTGACAATTTACAGCATGTCCTACGAAAACACACACACACACACACACACACCCCAAAAAAAGAAAAGAACACAATGTGTATAATGTGAAGGATAATAAGAATCCCAAGGGGAAAAGAGCTAAGATACCACACCCACACAGTTTCACAAGCATGAATGAACAAAATTCCTCAACCATGATCTAAAATATGTAACATTTGGAATCAATAAAAATTTACAGTTTTTTTTTTTTTTAAAGCAGAGCAACAAATTCATTAGAGTAAACTATATATGATGCAGGCCAAAAGCTGAGGTTTGAATTTGCTGTCCTGTAACCTGCCTATGACAATAATATGTTGTTAGCATTTGTCATTTTGTTCACCAAATTTGCCAACAGTCTTTTAAACACCACCACCACGTACATGTACATTTTGTATGTCTGCAAAAGCAATTATTATTAACTGGTGACAAGAGGTGCATCAGTGCTTTGAAATAAATATCATAATCTTCAATTCTCTACACAATACGTAATTCCTGCGTGGGTATAAATGCAATAAGTTTTACTAGTCTAGGTGCAAACTTTAAAAGTGTGCAGAAACCGACCACACAATGACTGGAGAAGTATAAAGAGCATTTTCCGTTTGTGCTTTTAAAGTTTAGAACTATGAATGACTCCACTTCTCAGAGTGGCATCTGGTCTGATCTCATTACGTCTATCCCCCCCCCCCCCATACAGTTGATTCAAAGCTGTTAAATGCAAATTATAGTGAAACATTATCACTGGTACATTGTAAGTTGCAAATGAAGAGTTTGTTTGCAAAAACCGATAAGTCCATAGTTGCCAAATGGAGATATTTGCGATTAAAGGTCAAGAAAAATAAAGAGAATAATAAAAAAAAAAATCTTTGCTTCTTTTGACCATAACTTTAAAAATGTACCTTTATATGTAGTGACCAATATATCATTTAAAAGGTATTATTTTGTACTTTATGACAGAGACCGTACTTCAAAATCTTCAAAAATGGACTTATCGGTTTTTGCGAACAAACTCTTCAAATACTGTATTGGGATCATAACAAAACATATGTGACCCTCCATCACACAAACCAACAAAAAGTCGCCTGACATGAATATTTGGTTGACGGCAGATTCTGAAAGAGCAGCTATAAAATACACTATAAGTCAATGCAAATGGACTTACCTACCCTATCTACATATTTCTCAAAGGTTTTCTCTGGCAGCATCAGTGTTTTTTCTTTGACTCAGCTCATTCTTGGCTAGCGTAGGTTTCTGGTCGATGCTGTCAACGGGCTTTCGGGCTAAAATTGTCATTCTGATCGATGTATTCTTTTGGTCACCCAGATCATTCTTGACTAGCCAAGGGTTCTGTTTGATGCTGTCAACGGGCTATCACGGGCTGTCATTCTGATCGATGTATCGTCTTAGCCACACACCTCATTCTCGACTAGACCAGGCCCGGGTTCTGGCTGATGCTGTAAATGGGCTATCCCGGGCTCTCATTCTGATCGATGAATTCTTGTGGCCGCCCAGCTCATTCTTGGCTAGTGTTAAGCATACGGTTCTGGCCGATGTTGTCAATGGTCTGTCACAGGCTGTCTCTCTGATCAATGTAGAGTCTACCTTTTTCCCAAACATGTACGTTCTGCTTCATCGTCCCGGCCGGAGTTTCTTGTTCCCTGGTTTCTGTGCATGTTGGTGTGTCCACTTCCCTGACATATGAATTGAAAGAAACAATAGACCTACACCGCGTTAATAAAACAAAGTCATGCTATAATTCGATAAACAGAACACGGCATTACATGACGTGACTCCTTACTTAGAACAAGCCTGAAAACATATTGAAGAGATTTTGACCTAAAAGTAAGGCCTACTGGGCTGTAGACAGACCTCTATTGGCTCTACCGTTAACAATGACAGTTATAACTTATAGAACAAAAGTTATTGCACGCAGAACGGTTACCGGTAGGCCTAGTAGACCTTACCCCGGGGCGCTCCTTGTACACAGTTATCTTTGCGTTCAGCGTTCGGGCTGTGTTTCGGAGTTAGCAGACTCTATTTTTAATAGGCATAAACGTTACATATGCAGGCCTAGCCAAGTAACTTAGCCCGGCCCAGTCGCTGTAAAAACGTGACAGCCATGCTCCGGGCCCGCACGGCGTCTGTTCGGGCTAGCCCTAACTGCGACAGCCGCCACACACAGTGTGGCGCCTGGCGGCGCGGTCTCCGGGGCGCGTACCCCCATGGGCCATTGCTATGCCAAATCTCTAATTGTAAAGTGTTAGGCCTAACATGTTATTGTTAGATCTGGATCTACTGCACCTCGTAAACATTACACAAGATAGCAGCTTCCATCAAATTAGATCTAAAACATTAACGTTAGGATTTAGCTAACCGTTAAATTAAGGGTAATCACTGACTGAAAACGAAAACTGAGTGATGAATCTAACTTGATTTTGTACCAACGACTGTCGATCATCTAAAAATGAGATAAAACCACATTAAAACTAAAAATCTTACCTATTCTCCTAAATTGTGATGACTGCAATGGCGAAAATGGAATTGACAGTGACACGTTTCCAGTCCACTTCAGACAAACTTAATGTCTATATTGTTACCGGGTGCCGTTCGTTTAAATATGGATGTGATACTGGTGATGCATAGACCTAACTGTGTAAGAAGTGTCTACGTAGCCGTCTGCAGCTGCTATGCTGCATGCTGGTATTGCATTGGCACTCTCCTGCCGCTGTATGTGGTGGTGGTAGGTTTGCATAGGCGCAGCCAGGCAGCGCGCACAGGGCTAAATATAGCCGCGGCGTGTGCCGCGGCGGTTACCTACAGTGCAGTACTAGTATGTGTACGTTTACGCGTACGCATATCTGATCGAGCGCTAAAATTGGATCGTGGCAGCTGTCAGTTGGCACGCAGCCAAGAGAAGTCATTAGTCTACGATAAAAACAACATGTACTTTTTATTATCACAGCAGTAGAAACACATACAATATTTTTGTACCAATACCACAGTTTTGGTGATTCTTACATCTGGCATTCGAATATACAGCAAGGGGAAAAATGAAAGTGGACCTAAAGATATTGTTTGACCTGCAAGAGTACCACAAATAACACTCGGGGACTGGACCGCATACTAGCAAATGGTGACGAACGGAACCATTTCGATTGGGAACCATTTATAGGTGCTCATCGGAACCATTTTGCGAGAACCATCTGATGAGAACCATTTTGGAGCCGACGAGAACCATTTGAGAACCTTTTTTTCTTAGAGTGTAGTCTGGCTTTTCGGACCCCTGAACAGAATTTGAACTGAACTATCCAACCTGAGAATTTGATGGATGAAAGGGTACATCTAACTTATCCAGGTTAGTGAAGCTGAAACACCTCATTTCTCCCAGCTATTTTACAGAATTTTTTGAAATTTGATTTTTAACACACGTCCCTATGGGGAAATATTTATGGGTGTGAGCCCTATAGAGGATGCATGCAATGCACACAAGTCTATGGGAAGTATTCATCCCATACAAAATCTGCTGGTTTATGTTGATGTATTGTGTCAGATCTCTTCCTCCCTCCCCCTTCCCCTTCCTACCCCCCCCCCCCTCTCTCTCTCTCCTCTACCCCCCCCCCCCCCCAACTCTGTTTGGCTATAATTTGTTTTCTTATTATGTTGTTGTGTTGTTGTGGTATAGATAGATCTTTGTACATAGCAGTCATCAGTATCACACAACTTTGAATGACTGTGCTATTTTAATGTATTTCTTTGTTTGACTACCACTGGAACAGGTCAAAATTCATAAAGTTAGTCTGTTTGACAAAACAAAGTCTTTTCAAGTATTTTGTAGGCAATAATGTGATGATGACACCCCCATAATCAAAGATTACTGCCTGCATCTAGGTATTCATCTTATGAAGAACTGATCAACACTACATTTTTATTTTTTAAAAAAACCTCAAAGGGTGTGAGTTTCAAAAGTGTCCCTTTGAGAAGCTTTATAACCCTAGAATGTGTAATTTCCCATATGATGTAGGTGCAAATATCATCAAAAACACATTTATAATGTTTAAAAGTCAAATGAGAAATATGACCTTCACTATAGGGCTCACACCCGTAAATACAAGGGAATGCCCCAGGCCCCTTCACAAATTCGTACCAAAGATACCAAAATAAATGAAGAAAAAAATTAATTAAAAATCAATGATGTAGTTTGGCAAAAAACTGAATAGCTGTAGATATTGAGTATGAATTCCTCTACAAATTGCATTTTGGTTAGAAGATGAAAGCTTTTCTGGTGGAATTTGAGGGGACTATATTTCATTGGGTACGTATACGGAAAATGGGTGACTTTTTGAGTGACAAGAACTCGTAGTCTGGCTTTTCGGACCCCTGAACAGAATTTGAACTGAACTATCCAACCTGAGAATTTGATGGATGAAAGGGTACATCTAACTTATCCAGGTTAGTGAAGCTGAAACACCTCATTTCTCCCAGCTATTTTACAGAATTTTTTGAAATTTGATTTTTAACACACGTCCCTATGGGGAAATATTTATGGGTGTGAGCCCTATAGAGGATGCATGCAATGCACACAAGTCTATGGGAAGTATTCATCCCATACAAAATCTGCTGGTTTATGTTGATGTATTGTGTCAGATCTCTTCCTCCCTCCCCCTTCCCCTTCCTACCCCCCCCCCCCCTCTCTCTCTCTCCTCTACCCCCCCCCCCCCCCCCCAACTCTGTTTGGCTATAATTTGTTTTCTTATTATGTTGTTGTGTTGTTGTGGTATAGATAGATCTTTGTACATAGCAGTCATCAGTATCACACAACTTTGAATGACTGTGCTATTTTAATGTATTTCTTTGTTTGACTACCACTGGAACAGGTCAAAATTCATAAAGTTAGTCTGTTTGACAAAACAAAGTCTTTTCAAGTATTTTGTAGGCAATAATGTGATGATGACACCCCCATAATCAAAGATTACTGCCTGCATCTAGGTATTCATCTTATGAAGAACTGATCAACACTACATTTTTATTTTTTAAAAAAACCTCAAAGGGTGTGAGTTTCAAAAGTGTCCCTTTGAGAAGCTTTATAACCCTAGAATGTGTAATTTCCCATATGATGTAGGTGCAAATATCATCAAAAACACATTTATAATGTTTAAAAGTCAAATGAGAAATATGACCTTCACTATAGGGCTCACACCCGTAAATACAAGGGAATGCCCCAGGCCCCTTCACAAATTCGTACCAAAGATACCAAAATAAATGAAGAAAAAAATTAATTAAAAATCAATGATGTAGTTTGGCAAAAAACTGAATAGCTGTAGATATTGAGTATGAATTCCTCTACAAATTGCATTTTGGTTAGAAGATGAAAGCTTTTCTGGTGGAATTTGAGGGGACTATATTTCATTGGGTACGTATACGGAAAATGGGTGACTTTTTGAGTGACAAGAACTCGTAGTCTGGCTTTTCGGACCCCTGAACAGAATTTGAACTGAACTATCCAACCTGAGAATTTGATGGATGAAAGGGTACATCTAACTTATCCAGGTTAGTGAAGCTGAAACACCTCATTTCTCCCAGCTATTTTACAGAATTTTTTGAAATTTGATTTTTAACACACGTCCCTATGGGGAAATATTTATGGGTGTGAGCCCTATAGAGGATGCATGCAATGCACACAAGTCTATGGGAAGTATTCATCCCATACAAAATCTGCTGGTTTATGTTGATGTATTGTGTCAGATCTCTTCCTCCCTCCCCCTTCCCCTTCCTACCCCCCCCCCCCCTCTCTCTCTCTCCTCTACCCCCCCCCCCCCCCAACTCTGTTTGGCTATAATTTGTTTTCTTATTATGTTGTTGTGTTGTTGTGGTATAGATAGATCTTTGTACATAGCAGTCATCAGTATCACACAACTTTGAATGACTGTGCTATTTTAATGTATTTCTTTGTTTGACTACCACTGGAACAGGTCAAAATTCATAAAGTTAGTCTGTTTGACAAAACAAAGTCTTTTCAAGTATTTTGTAGGCAATAATGTGATGATGACACCCCCATAATCAAAGATTACTGCCTGCATCTAGGTATTCATCTTATGAAGAACTGATCAACACTACATTTTTATTTTTTAAAAAAACCTCAAAGGGTGTGAGTTTCAAAAGTGTCCCTTTGAGAAGCTTTATAACCCTAGAATGTGTAATTTCCCATATGATGTAGGTGCAAATATCATCAAAAACACATTTATAATGTTTAAAAGTCAAATGAGAAATATGACCTTCACTATAGGGCTCACACCCGTAAATACAAGGGAATGCCCCAGGCCCCTTCACAAATTCGTACCAAAGATACCAAAATAAATGAAGAAAAAAATTAATTAAAAATCAATGATGTAGTTTGGCAAAAAACTGAATAGCTGTAGATATTGAGTATGAATTCCTCTACAAATTGCATTTTGGTTAGAAGATGAAAGCTTTTCTGGTGGAATTTGAGGGGACTATATTTCATTGGGTACGTATACGGAAAATGGGTGACTTTTTGAGTGACAAGAACTCGTAGTCTGGCTTTTCGGACCCCTGAACAGAATTTGAACTGAACTATCCAACCTGAGAATTTGATGGATGAAAGGGTACATCTAACTTATCCAGGTTAGTGAAGCTGAAACACCTCATTTCTCCCAGCTATTTTACAGAATTTTTTGAAATTTGATTTTTAACACACGTCCCTATGGGGAAATATTTATGGGTGTGAGCCCTATAGAGGATGCATGCAATGCACACAAGTCTATGGGAAGTATTCATCCCATACAAAATCTGCTGGTTTATGTTGATGTATTGTGTCAGATCTCTTCCTCCCTCCCCCTTCCCCTTCCTACCCCCCCCCCCCTCTCTCTCTCTCCTCTACCCCCCCCCCCCCCCCCCAACTCTGTTTGGCTATAATTTGTTTTCTTATTATGTTGTTGTGTTGTTGTGGTATAGATAGATCTTTGTACATAGCAGTCATCAGTATCACACAACTTTGAATGACTGTGCTATTTTAATGTATTTCTTTGTTTGACTACCACTGGAACAGGTCAAAATTCATAAAGTTAGTCTGTTTGACAAAACAAAGTCTTTTCAAGTATTTTGTAGGCAATAATGTGATGATGACACCCCCATAATCAAAGATTACTGCCTGCATCTAGGTATTCATCTTATGAAGAACTGATCAACACTACATTTTTATTTTTTAAAAAAACCTCAAAGGGTGTGAGTTTCAAAAGTGTCCCTTTGAGAAGCTTTATAACCCTAGAATGTGTAATTTCCCATATGATGTAGGTGCAAATATCATCAAAAACACATTTATAATGTTTAAAAGTCAAATGAGAAATATGACCTTCACTATAGGGCTCACACCCGTAAATACAAGGGAATGCCCCAGGCCCCTTCACAAATTCGTACCAAAGATACCAAAATAAATGAAGAAAAAAATTAATTAAAAATCAATGATGTAGTTTGGCAAAAAACTGAATAGCTGTAGATATTGAGTATGAATTCCTCTACAAATTGCATTTTGGTTAGAAGATGAAAGCTTTTCTGGTGGAATTTGAGGGGACTATATTTCATTGGGTACGTATACGGAAAATGGGTGACTTTTTGAGTGACAAGAACTCGTAGTCTGGCTTTTCGGACCCCTGAACAGAATTTGAACTGAACTATCCAACCTGAGAATTTGATGGATGAAAGGGTACATCTAACTTATCCAGGTTAGTGAAGCTGAAACACCTCATTTCTCCCAGCTATTTTACAGAATTTTTTGAAATTTGATTTTTAACACACGTCCCTATGGGGAAATATTTATGGGTGTGAGCCCTATAGAGGATGCATGCAATGCACACAAGTCTATGGGAAGTATTCATCCCATACAAAATCTGCTGGTTTATGTTGATGTATTGTGTCAGATCTCTTCCTCCCTCCCCCTTCCCCTTCCTACCCCCCCCCCCCCTCTCTCTCTCTCCTCTACCCCCCCCCCCCCCCCCAACTCTGTTTGGCTATAATTTGTTTTCTTATTATGTTGTTGTGTTGTTGTGGTATAGATAGATCTTTGTACATAGCAGTCATCAGTATCACACAACTTTGAATGACTGTGCTATTTTAATGTATTTCTTTGTTTGACTACCACTGGAACAGGTCAAAATTCATAAAGTTAGTCTGTTTGACAAAACAAAGTCTTTTCAAGTATTTTGTAGGCAATAATGTATGATGACACCCCCATAATCAAAGATTACTGCCTGCATCTAGGTATTCATCTTATGAAGAACTGATCAACACTACATTTTTATTTTTTAAAAAAACCTCAAAGGGTGTGAGTTTCAAAAGTGTCCCTTTGAGAAGCTTTATAACCCTAGAATGTGTAATTTCCCATATGATGTAGGTGCAAATATCATCAAAAACACATTTATAATGTTTAAAAGTCAAATGAGAAATATGACCTTCACTATAGGGCTCACACCCGTAAATACAAGGGAATGCCCCAGGCCCCTTCACAAATTCGTACCAAAGATACCAAAATAAATGAAGAAAAAAATTAATTAAAAATCAATGATGTAGTTTGGCAAAAAACTGAATAGCTGTAGATATTGAGTATGAATTCCTCTACAAATTGCATTTTGGTTAGAAGATGAAAGCTTTTCTGGTGGAATTTGAGGGGACTATATTTCATTGGGTACGTATACGGAAAATGGGTGACTTTTTGAGTGACAAGAACTCGTAGTCTGGCTTTTCGGACCCCTGAACAGAATTTGAACTGAACTATCCAACCTGAGAATTTGATGGATGAAAGGGTACATCTAACTTATCCAGGTTAGTGAAGCTGAAACACCTCATTTCTCCCAGCTATTTTACAGAATTTTTTGAAATTTGATTTTTAACACACGTCCCTATGGGGAAATATTTATGGGTGTGAGCCCTATAGAGGATGCATGCAATGCACACAAGTCTATGGGAAGTATTCATCCCATACAAAATCTGCTGGTTTATGTTGATGTATTGTGTCAGATCTCTTCCTCCCTCCCCCTTCCCCTTCCTACCCCCCCCCCCCTCTCTCTCTCTCTCCTCTACCCCCCCCCCCCCCCCCCAACTCTGTTTGGCTATAATTTGTTTTCTTATTATGTTGTTGTGTTGTTGTGGTATAGATAGATCTTTGTACATAGCAGTCATCAGTATCACACAACTTTGAATGACTGTGCTATTTTAATGTATTTCTTTGTTTGACTACCACTGGAACAGGTCAAAATTCATAAAGTTAGTCTGTTTGACAAAACAAAGTCTTTTCAAGTATTTTGTAGGCAATAATGTGATGATGACACCCCCATAATCAAAGATTACTGCCTGCATCTAGGTATTCATCTTATGAAGAACTGATCAACACTACATTTTTATTTTTTAAAAAAACCTCAAAGGGTGTGAGTTTCAAAAGTGTCCCTTTGAGAAGCTTTATAACCCTAGAATGTGTAATTTCCCATATGATGTAGGTGCAAATATCATCAAAAACACATTTATAATGTTTAAAAGTCAAATGAGAAATATGACCTTCACTATAGAGGATGCATGCAATGCACACAAGTCTATGGGAAGTATTCATCCCATACAAAATCTGCTGGTTTATGTTGATGTATTGTGTCAGATCTCTTCCTCCCTCCCCCTTCCCCTTCCTACCCCCCCCCCCTCTCTCTCTCTCCTCTACCCCCCCCCCCCCCCCAACTCTGTTTGGCTATAATTTGTTTTCTTATTATGTTGTTGTGTTGTTGTGGTATAGATAGATCTTTGTACATAGCAGTCATCAGTATCACACAACTTTGAATGACTGTGCTATTTTAATGTATTTCTTTGTTTGACTACCACTGGAACAGGTCAAAATTCATAAAGTTAGTCTGTTTGACAAAACAAAGTCTTTTCAAGTATTTTGTAGGCAATAATGTGATGATGACACCCCCATAATCAAAGATTACTGCCTGCATCTAGGTATTCATCTTATGAAGAACTGATCAACACTACATTTTTATTTTTTAAAAAAACCTCAAAGGGTGTGAGTTTCAAAAGTGTCCCTTTGAGAAGCTTTATAACCCTAGAATGTGTAATTTCCCATATGATGTAGGTGCAAATATCATCAAAAACACATTTATAATGTTTAAAAGTCAAATGAGAAATATGACCTTCACTATAGGGCTCACACCCGTAAATACAAGGGAATGCCCCAGGCCCCTTCACAAATTCGTACCAAAGATACCAAAATAAATGAAGAAAAAAATTAATTAAAAATCAATGATGTAGTTTGGCAAAAAACTGAATAGCTGTAGATATTGAGTATGAATTCCTCTACAAATTGCATTTTGGTTAGAAGATGAAAGCTTTTCTGGTGGAATTTGAGGGGACTATATTTCATTGGGTACGTATACGGAAAATGGGTGACTTTTTGAGTGACAAGAACTCGTAGTCTGGCTTTTCGGACCCCTGAACAGAATTTGAACTGAACTATCCAACCTGAGAATTTGATGGATGAAAGGGTACATCTAACTTATCCAGGTTAGTGAAGCTGAAACACCTCATTTCTCCCAGCTATTTTACAGAATTTTTTGAAATTTGATTTTTAACACACGTCCCTATGGGGAAATATTTATGGGTGTGAGCCCTATAGAGGATGCATGCAATGCACACAAGTCTATGGGAAGTATTCATCCCATACAAAATCTGCTGGTTTATGTTGATGTATTGTGTCAGATCTCTTCCTCCCTCCCCCTTCCCCTTCCTACCCCCCCCCCCCTCTCTCTCTCTCCTCTACCCCCCCCCCCCCCCAACTCTGTTTGGCTATAATTTGTTTTCTTATTATGTTGTTGTGTTGTTGTGGTATAGATAGATCTTTGTACATAGCAGTCATCAGTATCACACAACTTTGAATGACTGTGCTATTTTAATGTATTTCTTTGTTTGACTACCACTGGAACAGGTCAAAATTCATAAAGTTAGTCTGTTTGACAAAACAAAGTCTTTTCAAGTATTTTGTAGGCAATAATGTGATGATGACACCCCCATAATCAAAGATTACTGCCTGCATCTAGGTATTCATCTTATGAAGAACTGATCAACACTACATTTTTATTTTTTAAAAAAACCTCAAAGGGTGTGAGTTTCAAAAGTGTCCCTTTGAGAAGCTTTATAACCCTAGAATGTGTAATTTCCCATATGATGTAGGTGCAAATATCATCAAAAACACATTTATAATGTTTAAAAGTCAAATGAGAAATATGACCTTCACTATAGGGCTCACACCCGTAAATACAAGGGAATGCCCCAGGCCCCTTCACAAATTCGTACCAAAGATACCAAAATAAATGAAGAAAAAAATTAATTAAAAATCAATGATGTAGTTTGGCAAAAAACTGAATAGCTGTAGATATTGAGTATGAATTCCTCTACAAATTGCATTTTGGTTAGAAGATGAAAGCTTTTCTGGTGGAATTTGAGGGGACTATATTTCATTGGGTACGTATACGGAAAATGGGTGACTTTTTGAGTGACAAGAACTCGTAGTCTGGCTTTTCGGACCCCTGAACAGAATTTGAACTGAACTATCCAACCTGAGAATTTGATGGATGAAAGGGTACATCTAACTTATCCAGGTTAGTGAAGCTGAAACACCTCATTTCTCCCAGCTATTTTACAGAATTTTTTGAAATTTGATTTTTAACACACGTCCCTATGGGGAAATATTTATGGGTGTGAGCCCTATAGAGGATGCATGCAATGCACACAAGTCTATGGGAAGTATTCATCCCATACAAAATCTGCTGGTTTATGTTGATGTATTGTGTCAGATCTCTTCCTCCCTCCCCCTTCCCCTTCCTACCCCCCCCCCCCCCCTCTCTCTCTCTCCTCTACCCCCCCCCCCCCCAACTCTGTTTGGCTATAATTTGTTTTCTTATTATGTTGTTGTGTTGTTGTGGTATAGATAGATCTTTGTACATAGCAGTCATCAGTATCACACAACTTTGAATGACTGTGCTATTTTAATGTATTTCTTTGTTTGACTACCACTGGAACAGGTCAAAATTCATAAAGTTAGTCTGTTTGACAAAACAAAGTCTTTTCAAGTATTTTGTAGGCAATAATGTGATGATGACACCCCCATAATCAAAGATTACTGCCTGCATCTAGGTATTCATCTTATGAAGAACTGATCAACACTACATTTTTATTTTTTAAAAAAACCTCAAAGGGTGTGAGTTTCAAAAGTGTCCCTTTGAGAAGCTTTATAACCCTAGAATGTGTAATTTCCCATATGATGTAGGTGCAAATATCATCAAAAACACATTTATAATGTTTAAAAGTCAAATGAGAAATATGACCTTCACTATAGGGCTCACACCCGTAAATACAAGGGAATGCCCCAGGCCCCTTCACAAATTCGTACCAAAGATACCAAAATAAATGAAGAAAAAAATTAATTAAAAATCAATGATGTAGTTTGGCAAAAAACTGAATAGCTGTAGATATTGAGTATGAATTCCTCTACAAATTGCATTTTGGTTAGAAGATGAAAGCTTTTCTGGTGGAATTTGAGGGGACTATATTTCATTGGGTACGTATACGGAAAATGGGTGACTTTTTGAGTGACAAGAACTCGTAGTCTGGCTTTTCGGACCCCTGAACAGAATTTGAACTGAACTATCCAACCTGAGAATTTGATGGATGAAAGGGTACATCTAACTTATCCAGGTTAGTGAAGCTGAAACACCTCATTTCTCCCAGCTATTTTACAGAATTTTTTGAAATTTGATTTTTAACACACGTCCCTATGGGGAAATATTTATGGGTGTGAGCCCTATAGAGGATGCATGCAATGCACACAAGTCTATGGGAAGTATTCATCCCATACAAAATCTGCTGGTTTATGTTGATGTATTGTGTCAGATCTCTTCCTCCCTCCCCCTTCCCCTTCCTACCCCCCCCCCTCTCTCTCTCTCCTCTACCCCCCCCCCCCCAACTCTGTTTGGCTATAATTTGTTTTCTTATTATGTTGTTGTGTTGTTGTGGTATAGATAGATCTTTGTACATAGCAGTCATCAGTATCACACAACTTTGAATGACTGTGCTATTTTAATGTATTTCTTTGTTTGACTACCACTGGAACAGGTCAAAATTCATAAAGTTAGTCTGTTTGACAAAACAAAGTCTTTTCAAGTATTTTGTAGGCAATAATGTGATGATGACACCCCCATAATCAAAGATTACTGCCTGCATCTAGGTATTCATCTTATGAAGAACTGATCAACACTACATTTTTATTTTTTAAAAAAACCTCAAAGGGTGTGAGTTTCAAAAGTGTCCCTTTGAGAAGCTTTATAACCCTAGAATGTGTAATTTCCCATATGATGTAGGTGCAAATATCATCAAAAACACATTTATAATGTTTAAAAGTCAAATGAGAAATATGACCTTCACTATAGGGCTCACACCCGTAAATACAAGGGAATGCCCCAGGCCCCTTCACAAATTCGTACCAAAGATACCAAAATAAATGAAGAAAAAAATTGATTAAAAATCAATGATGTAGTTTGGCAAAAAACTGAATAGCTGTAGATATTGAGTATGAATTCCTCTACAAATTGCATTTTGGTTAGAAGATGAAAGCTTTTCTGGTGGAATTTGAGGGGACTATATTTCATTGGGTACGTATACGGAAAATGGGTGACTTTTTGAGTGACAAGAACTCGTAGTCTGGCTTTTCGGACCCCTGAACAGAATTTGAACTGAACTATCCAACCTGAGAATTTGATGGATGAAAGGGTACATCTAACTTATCCAGGTTAGTGAAGCTGAAACACCTCATTTCTCCCAGCTATTTTACAGAATTTTTTGAAATTTGATTTTTAACACACGTCCCTATGGGGAAATATTTATGGGTGTGAGCCCTATAGAGGATGCATGCAATGCACACAAGTCTATGGGAAGTATTCATCCCATACAAAATCTGCTGGTTTATGTTGATGTATTGTGTCAGATCTCTTCCTCCCTCCCCCTTCCCCTTCCTACCCCCCCCCCCCCCCCCCCCTCTCTCTCTCTCCTCTACCCCCCCCCCCCCCCCCCAACTCTGTTTGGCTATAATTTGTTTTCTTATTATGTTGTTGTGTTGTTGTGGTATAGATAGATCTTTGTACATAGCAGTCATCAGTATCACACAACTTTGAATGACTGTGCTATTTTAATGTATTTCTTTGTTTGACTACCACTGGAACAGGTCAAAATTCATAAAGTTAGTCTGTTTGACAAAACAAAGTCTTTTCAAGTATTTTGTAGGCAATAATGTGATGATGACACCCCCATAATCAAAGATTACTGCCTGCATCTAGGTATTCATCTTATGAAGAACTGATCAACACTACATTTTTATTTTTTAAAAAAACCTCAAAGGGTGTGAGTTTCAAAAGTGTCCCTTTGAGAAGCTTTATAACCCTAGAATGTGTAATTTCCCATATGATGTAGGTGCAAATATCATCAAAAACACATTTATAATGTTTAAAAGTCAAATGAGAAATATGACCTTCACTATAGGGCTCACACCCGTAAATACAAGGGAATGCCCCAGGCCCCTTCACAAATTCGTACCAAAGATACCAAAATAAATGAAGAAAAAAATTAATTAAAAATCAATGATGTAGTTTGGCAAAAAACTGAATAGCTGTAGATATTGAGTATGAATTCCTCTACAAATTGCATTTTGGTTAGAAGATGAAAGCTTTTCTGGTGGAATTTGAGGGGACTATATTTCATTGGGTACGTATACGGAAAATGGGTGACTTTTTGAGTGACAAGAACTCGTAGTCTGGCTTTTCGGACCCCTGAACAGAATTTGAACTGAACTATCCAACCTGAGAATTTGATGGATGAAAGGGTACATCTAACTTATCCAGGTTAGTGAAGCTGAAACACCTCATTTCTCCCAGCTATTTTACAGAATTTTTTGAAATTTGATTTTTAACACACGTCCCTATGGGGAAATATTTATGGGTGTGAGCCCTATAGAGGATGCATGCAATGCACACAAGTCTATGGGAAGTATTCATCCCATACAAAATCTGCTGGTTTATGTTGATGTATTGTGTCAGATCTCTTCCTCCCTCCCCCTTCCCCTTCCTACCCCCCCCCCCCCTCTCTCTCTCTCCTCTACCCCCCCCCCCCCCCAACTCTGTTTGGCTATAATTTGTTTTCTTATTATGTTGTTGTGTTGTTGTGGTATAGATAGATCTTTGTACATAGCAGTCATCAGTATCACACAACTTTGAATGACTGTGCTATTTTAATGTATTTCTTTGTTTGACTACCACTGGAACAGGTCAAAATTCATAAAGTTAGTCTGTTTGACAAAACAAAGTCTTTTCAAGTATTTTGTAGGCAATAATGTGATGATGACACCCCCATAATCAAAGATTACTGCCTGCATCTAGGTATTCATCTTATGAAGAACTGATCAACACTACATTTTTATTTTTTAAAAAAACCTCAAAGGGTGTGAGTTTCAAAAGTGTCCCTTTGAGAAGCTTTATAACCCTAGAATGTGTAATTTCCCATATGATGTAGGTGCAAATATCATCAAAAACACATTTATAATGTTTAAAAGTCAAATGAGAAATATGACCTTCACTATAGGGCTCACACCCGTAAATACAAGGGAATGCCCCAGGCCCCTTCACAAATTCGTACCAAAGATACCAAAATAAATGAAGAAAAAAATTAATTAAAAATCAATGATGTAGTTTGGCAAAAAACTGAATAGCTGTAGATATTGAGTATGAATTCCTCTACAAATTGCATTTTGGTTAGAAGATGAAAGCTTTTCTGGTGGAATTTGAGGGGACTATATTTCATTGGGTACGTATACGGAAAATGGGTGACTTTTTGAGTGACAAGAACTCGTAGTCTGGCTTTTCGGACCCCTGAACAGAATTTGAACTGAACTATCCAACCTGAGAATTTGATGGATGAAAGGGTACATCTAACTTATCCAGGTTAGTGAAGCTGAAACACCTCATTTCTCCCAGCTATTTTACAGAATTTTTTGAAATTTGATTTTTAACACACGTCCCTATGGGGAAATATTTATGGGTGTGAGCCCTATAGAGGATGCATGCAATGCACACAAGTCTATGGGAAGTATTCATCCCATACAAAATCTGCTGGTTTATGTTGATGTATTGTGTCAGATCTCTTCCTCCCTCCCCCTTCCCCTTCCTACCCCCCCCCCCCCTCTCTCTCTCCTCTACCCCCCCCCCCCCCCAACTCTGTTTGGCTATAATTTGTTTTCTTATTATGTTGTTGTGTTGTTGTGGTATAGATAGATCTTTGTACATAGCAGTCATCAGTATCACACAACTTTGAATGACTGTGCTATTTTAATGTATTTCTTTGTTTGACTACCACTGGAACAGGTCAAAATTCATAAAGTTAGTCTGTTTGACAAAACAAAGTCTTTTCAAGTATTTTGTAGGCAATAATGTGATGATGACACCCCCATAATCAAAGATTACTGCCTGCATCTAGGTATTCATCTTATGAAGAACTGATCAACACTACATTTTTATTTTTTAAAAAAACCTCAAAGGGTGTGAGTTTCAAAAGTGTCCCTTTGAGAAGCTTTATAACCCTAGAATGTGTAATTTCCCATATGATGTAGGTGCAAATATCATCAAAAACACATTTATAATGTTTAAAAGTCAAATGAGAAATATGACCTTCACTATAGGGCTCACACCCGTAAATACAAGGGAATGCCCCAGGCCCCTTCACAAATTCGTACCAAAGATACCAAAATAAATGAAGAAAAAAATTAATTAAAAATCAATGATGTAGTTTGGCAAAAAACTGAATAGCTGTAGATATTGAGTATGAATTCCTCTACAAATTGCATTTTGGTTAGAAGATGAAAGCTTTTCTGGTGGAATTTGAGGGGACTATATTTCATTGGGTACGTATACGGAAAATGGGTGACTTTTTGAGTGACAAGAACTCGTAGTCTGGCTTTTCGGACCCCTGAACAGAATTTGAACTGAACTATCCAACCTGAGAATTTGATGGATGAAAGGGTACATCTAACTTATCCAGGTTAGTGAAGCTGAAACACCTCATTTCTCCCAGCTATTTTACAGAATTTTTTGAAATTTGATTTTTAACACACGTCCCTATGGGGAAATATTTATGGGTGTGAGCCCTATAGAGGATGCATGCAATGCACACAAGTCTATGGGAAGTATTCATCCCATACAAAATCTGCTGGTTTATGTTGATGTATTGTGTCAGATCTCTTCCTCCCTCCCCCTTCCCCTTCCTACCCCCCCCCCCCCCTCTCTCTCTCTCCTCTACCCCCCCCCCCCCCAACTCTGTTTGGCTATAATTTGTTTTCTTATTATGTTGTTGTGTTGTTGTGGTATAGATAGATCTTTGTACATAGCAGTCATCAGTATCACACAACTTTGAATGACTGTGCTATTTTAATGTATTTCTTTGTTTGACTACCACTGGAACAGGTCAAAATTCATAAAGTTAGTCTGTTTGACAAAACAAAGTCTTTTCAAGTATTTTGTAGGCAATAATGTGATGATGACACCCCCATAATCAAAGATTACTGCCTGCATCTAGGTATTCATCTTATGAAGAACTGATCAACACTACATTTTTATTTTTTAAAAAAACCTCAAAGGGTGTGAGTTTCAAAAGTGTCCCTTTGAGAAGCTTTATAACCCTAGAATGTGTAATTTCCCATATGATGTAGGTGCAAATATCATCAAAAACACATTTATAATGTTTAAAAGTCAAATGAGAAATATGACCTTCACTATAGGGCTCACACCCGTAAATACAAGGGAATGCCCCAGGCCCCTTCACAAATTCGTACCAAAGATACCAAAATAAATGAAGAAAAAAATTAATTAAAAATCAATGATGTAGTTTGGCAAAAAACTGAATAGCTGTAGATATTGAGTATGAATTCCTCTACAAATTGCATTTTGGTTAGAAGATGAAAGCTTTTCTGGTGGAATTTGAGGGGACTATATTTCATTGGGTACGTATACGGAAAATGGGTGACTTTTTGAGTGACAAGAACTCGTAGTCTGGCTTTTCGGACCCCTGAACAGAATTTGAACTGAACTATCCAACCTGAGAATTTGATGGATGAAAGGGTACATCTAACTTATCCAGGTTAGTGAAGCTGAAACACCTCATTTCTCCCAGCTATTTTACAGAATTTTTTGAAATTTGATTTTTAACACACGTCCCTATGGGGAAATATTTATGGGTGTGAGCCCTATAGAGGATGCATGCAATGCACACAAGTCTATGGGAAGTATTCATCCCATACAAAATCTGCTGGTTTATGTTGATGTATTGTGTCAGATCTCTTCCTCCCTCCCCCTTCCCCTTCCTACCCCCCCCCCCCTCTCTCTCTCTCCTCTACCCCCCCCCCCCCCCAACTCTGTTTGGCTATAATTTGTTTTCTTATTATGTTGTTGTGTTGTTGTGGTATAGATAGATCTTTGTACATAGCAGTCATCAGTATCACACAACTTTGAATGACTGTGCTATTTTAATGTATTTCTTTGTTTGACTACCACTGGAACAGGTCAAAATTCATAAAGTTAGTCTGTTTGACAAAACAAAGTCTTTTCAAGTATTTTGTAGGCAATAATGTGATGATGACACCCCCATAATCAAAGATTACTGCCTGCATCTAGGTATTCATCTTATGAAGAACTGATCAACACTACATTTTTATTTTTTAAAAAAACCTCAAAGGGTGTGAGTTTCAAAAGTGTCCCTTTGAGAAGCTTTATAACCCTAGAATGTGTAATTTCCCATATGATGTAGGTGCAAATATCATCAAAAACACATTTATAATGTTTAAAAGTCAAATGAGAAATATGACCTTCACTATAGGGCTCACACCCGTAAATACAAGGGAATGCCCCAGGCCCCTTCACAAATTCGTACCAAAGATACCAAAATAAATGAAGAAAAAAATTAATTAAAAATCAATGATGTAGTTTGGCAAAAAACTGAATAGCTGTAGATATTGAGTATGAATTCCTCTACAAATTGCATTTTGGTTAGAAGATGAAAGCTTTTCTGGTGGAATTTGAGGGGACTATATTTCATTGGGTACGTATACGGAAAATGGGTGACTTTTTGAGTGACAAGAACTCGTAGTCTGGCTTTTCGGACCCCTGAACAGAATTTGAACTGAACTATCCAACCTGAGAATTTGATGGATGAAAGGGTACATCTAACTTATCCAGGTTAGTGAAGCTGAAACACCTCATTTCTCCCAGCTATTTTACAGAATTTTTTGAAATTTGATTTTTAACACACGTCCCTATGGGGAAATATTTATGGGTGTGAGCCCTATAGAGGATGCATGCAATGCACACAAGTCTATGGGAAGTATTCATCCCATACAAAATCTGCTGGTTTATGTTGATGTATTGTGTCAGATCTCTTCCTCCCTCCCCCTTCCCCTTCCTACCCCCCCCCCCCTCTCTCTCTCTCCTCTACCCCCCCCCCCCCCCAACTCTGTTTGGCTATAATTTGTTTTCTTATTATGTTGTTGTGTTGTTGTGGTATAGATAGATCTTTGTACATAGCAGTCATCAGTATCACACAACTTTGAATGACTGTGCTATTTTAATGTATTTCTTTGTTTGACTACCACTGGAACAGGTCAAAATTCATAAAGTTAGTCTGTTTGACAAAACAAAGTCTTTTCAAGTATTTTGTAGGCAATAATGTGATGATGACACCCCCATAATCAAAGATTACTGCCTGCATCTAGGTATTCATCTTATGAAGAACTGATCAACACTACATTTTTATTTTTTAAAAAAACCTCAAAGGGTGTGAGTTTCAAAAGTGTCCCTTTGAGAAGCTTTATAACCCTAGAATGTGTAATTTCCCATATGATGTAGGTGCAAATATCATCAAAAACACATTTATAATGTTTAAAAGTCAAATGAGAAATATGACCTTCACTATAGGGCTCACACCCGTAAATACAAGGGAATGCCCCAGGCCCCTTCACAAATTCGTACCAAAGATACCAAAATAAATGAAGAAAAAAATTAATTAAAAATCAATGATGTAGTTTGGCAAAAAACTGAATAGCTGTAGATATTGAGTATGAATTCCTCTACAAATTGCATTTTGGTTAGAAGATGAAAGCTTTTCTGGTGGAATTTGAGGGGACTATATTTCATTGGGTACGTATACGGAAAATGGGTGACTTTTTGAGTGACAAGAACTCGTAGTCTGGCTTTTCGGACCCCTGAACAGAATTTGAACTGAACTATCCAACCTGAGAATTTGATGGATGAAAGGGTACATCTAACTTATCCAGGTTAGTGAAGCTGAAACACCTCATTTCTCCCAGCTATTTTACAGAATTTTTTGAAATTTGATTTTTAACACACGTCCCTATGGGGAAATATTTATGGGTGTGAGCCCTATAGAGGATGCATGCAATGCACACAAGTCTATGGGAAGTATTCATCCCATACAAAATCTGCTGGTTTATGTTGATGTATTGTGTCAGATCTCTTCCTCCCTCCCCCTTCCCCTTCCTACCCCCCCCCCCCCTCTCTCTCTCTCCTCTACCCCCCCCCCCCCAACTCTGTTTGGCTATAATTTGTTTTCTTATTATGTTGTTGTGTTGTTGTGGTATAGATAGATCTTTGTACATAGCAGTCATCAGTATCACACAACTTTGAATGACTGTGCTATTTTAATGTATTTCTTTGTTTGACTACCACTGGAACAGGTCAAAATTCATAAAGTTAGTCTGTTTGACAAAACAAAGTCTTTTCAAGTATTTTGTAGGCAATAATGTGATGATGACACCCCCATAATCAAAGATTACTGCCTGCATCTAGGTATTCATCTTATGAAGAACTGATCAACACTACATTTTTATTTTTTAAAAAAACCTCAAAGGGTGTGAGTTTCAAAAGTGTCCCTTTGAGAAGCTTTATAACCCTAGAATGTGTAATTTCCCATATGATGTAGGTGCAAATATCATCAAAAACACATTTATAATGTTTAAAAGTCAAATGAGAAATATGACCTTCACTATAGGGCTCACACCCGTAAATACAAGGGAATGCCCCAGGCCCCTTCACAAATTCGTACCAAAGATACCAAAATAAATGAAGAAAAAAATTAATTAAAAATCAATGATGTAGTTTGGCAAAAAACTGAATAGCTGTAGATATTGAGTATGAATTCCTCTACAAATTGCATTTTGGTTAGAAGATGAAAGCTTTTCTGGTGGAATTTGAGGGGACTATATTTCATTGGGTACGTATACGGAAAATGGGTGACTTTTTGAGTGACAAGAACTCGTAGTCTGGCTTTTCGGACCCCTGAACAGAATTTGAACTGAACTATCCAACCTGAGAATTTGATGGATGAAAGGGTACATCTAACTTATCCAGGTTAGTGAAGCTGAAACACCTCATTTCTCCCAGCTATTTTACAGAATTTTTTGAAATTTGATTTTTAACACACGTCCCTATGGGGAAATATTTATGGGTGTGAGCCCTATAGAGGATGCATGCAATGCACACAAGTCTATGGGAAGTATTCATCCCATACAAAATCTGCTGGTTTATGTTGATGTATTGTGTCAGATCTCTTCCTCCCTCCCCCTTCCCCTTCCTACCCCCCCCCCCCCTCTCTCTCTCCTCTACCCCCCCCCCCCCAACTCTGTTTGGCTATAATTTGTTTTCTTATTATGTTGTTGTGTTGTTGTGGTATAGATAGATCTTTGTACATAGCAGTCATCAGTATCACACAACTTTGAATGACTGTGCTATTTTAATGTATTTCTTTGTTTGACTACCACTGGAACAGGTCAAAATTCATAAAGTTAGTCTGTTTGACAAAACAAAGTCTTTTCAAGTATTTTGTAGGCAATAATGTGATGATGACACCCCCATAATCAAAGATTACTGCCTGCATCTAGGTATTCATCTTATGAAGAACTGATCAACACTACATTTTTATTTTTTAAAAAAACCTCAAAGGGTGTGAGTTTCAAAAGTGTCCCTTTGAGAAGCTTTATAACCCTAGAATGTGTAATTTCCCATATGATGTAGGTGCAAATATCATCAAAAACACATTTATAATGTTTAAAAGTCAAATGAGAAATATGACCTTCACTATAGGGCTCACACCCGTAAATACAAGGGAATGCCCCAGGCCCCTTCACAAATTCGTACCAAAGATACCAAAATAAATGAAGAAAAAAATTAATTAAAAATCAATGATGTAGTTTGGCAAAAAACTGAATAGCTGTAGATATTGAGTATGAATTCCTCTACAAATTGCATTTTGGTTAGAAGATGAAAGCTTTTCTGGTGGAATTTGAGGGGACTATATTTCATTGGGTACGTATACGGAAAATGGGTGACTTTTTGAGTGACAAGAACTCGTAGTCTGGCTTTTCGGACCCCTGAACAGAATTTGAACTGAACTATCCAACCTGAGAATTTGATGGATGAAAGGGTACATCTAACTTATCCAGGTTAGTGAAGCTGAAACACCTCATTTCTCCCAGCTATTTTACAGAATTTTTTGAAATTTGATTTTTAACACACGTCCCTATGGGGAAATATTTATGGGTGTGAGCCCTATAGAGGATGCATGCAATGCACACAAGTCTATGGGAAGTATTCATCCCATACAAAATCTGCTGGTTTATGTTGATGTATTGTGTCAGATCTCTTCCTCCCTCCCCCTTCCCCTTCCTACCCCCCCCCCCCCCTCTCTCTCTCTCCTCTACCCCCCCCCCCCCCCAACTCTGTTTGGCTATAATTTGTTTTCTTATTATGTTGTTGTGTTGTTGTGGTATAGATAGATCTTTGTACATAGCAGTCATCAGTATCACACAACTTTGAATGACTGTGCTATTTTAATGTATTTCTTTGTTTGACTACCACTGGAACAGGTCAAAATTCATAAAGTTAGTCTGTTTGACAAAACAAAGTCTTTTCAAGTATTTTGTAGGCAATAATGTGATGATGACACCCCCATAATCAAAGATTACTGCCTGCATCTAGGTATTCATCTTATGAAGAACTGATCAACACTACATTTTTATTTTTTAAAAAAACCTCAAAGGGTGTGAGTTTCAAAAGTGTCCCTTTGAGAAGCTTTATAACCCTAGAATGTGTAATTTCCCATATGATGTAGGTGCAAATATCATCAAAAACACATTTATAATGTTTAAAAGTCAAATGAGAAATATGACCTTCACTATAGAGGATGCATGCAATGCACACAAGTCTATGGGAAGTATTCATCCCATACAAAATCTGCTGGTTTATGTTGATGTATTGTGTCAGATCTCTTCCTCCCTCCCCCTTCCCCTTCCTACCCCCCCCCCCCCCCTCTCTCTCTCTCCTCTACCCCCCCCCCCCCAACTCTGTTTGGCTATAATTTGTTTTCTTATTATGTTGTTGTGTTGTTGTGGTATAGATAGATCTTTGTACATAGCAGTCATCAGTATCACACAACTTTGAATGACTGTGCTATTTTAATGTATTTCTTTGTTTGACTACCACTGGAACAGGTCAAAATTCATAAAGTTAGTCTGTTTGACAAAACAAAGTCTTTTCAAGTATTTTGTAGGCAATAATGTGATGATGACACCCCCATAATCAAAGATTACTGCCTGCATCTAGGTATTCATCTTATGAAGAACTGATCAACACTACATTTTTATTTTTTAAAAAAACCTCAAAGGGTGTGAGTTTCAAAAGTGTCCCTTTGAGAAGCTTTATAACCCTAGAATGTGTAATTTCCCATATGATGTAGGTGCAAATATCATCAAAAACACATTTATAATGTTTAAAAGTCAAATGAGAAATATGACCTTCACTATAGGGCTCACACCCGTAAATACAAGGGAATGCCCCAGGCCCCTTCACAAATTCGTACCAAAGATACCAAAATAAATGAAGAAAAAAATTAATTAAAAATCAATGATGTAGTTTGGCAAAAAACTGAATAGCTGTAGATATTGAGTATGAATTCCTCTACAAATTGCATTTTGGTTAGAAGATGAAAGCTTTTCTGGTGGAATTTGAGGGGACTATATTTCATTGGGTACGTATACGGAAAATGGGTGACTTTTTGAGTGACAAGAACTCGTAGTCTGGCTTTTCGGACCCCTGAACAGAATTTGAACTGAACTATCCAACCTGAGAATTTGATGGATGAAAGGGTACATCTAACTTATCCAGGTTAGTGAAGCTGAAACACCTCATTTCTCCCAGCTATTTTACAGAATTTTTTGAAATTTGATTTTTAACACACGTCCCTATGGGGAAATATTTATGGGTGTGAGCCCTATAGAGGATGCATGCAATGCACACAAGTCTATGGGAAGTATTCATCCCATACAAAATCTGCTGGTTTATGTTGATGTATTGTGTCAGATCTCTTCCTCCCTCCCCCTTCCCCTTCCTACCCCCCCCCCTCTCTCTCTCTCCTCTACCCCCCCCCCCCCAACTCTGTTTGGCTATAATTTGTTTTCTTATTATGTTGTTGTGTTGTTGTGGTATAGATAGATCTTTGTACATAGCAGTCATCAGTATCACACAACTTTGAATGACTGTGCTATTTTAATGTATTTCTTTGTTTGACTACCACTGGAACAGGTCAAAATTCATAAAGTTAGTCTGTTTGACAAAACAAAGTCTTTTCAAGTATTTTGTAGGCAATAATGTGATGATGACACCCCCATAATCAAAGATTACTGCCTGCATCTAGGTATTCATCTTATGAAGAACTGATCAACACTACATTTTTATTTTTTAAAAAAACCTCAAAGGGTGTGAGTTTCAAAAGTGTCCCTTTGAGAAGCTTTATAACCCTAGAATGTGTAATTTCCCATATGATGTAGGTGCAAATATCATCAAAAACACATTTATAATGTTTAAAAGTCAAATGAGAAATATGACCTTCACTATAGGGCTCACACCCGTAAATACAAGGGAATGCCCCAGGCCCCTTCACAAATTCGTACCAAAGATACCAAAATAAATGAAGAAAAAAATTAATTAAAAATCAATGATGTAGTTTGGCAAAAAACTGAATAGCTGTAGATATTGAGTATGAATTCCTCTACAAATTGCATTTTGGTTAGAAGATGAAAGCTTTTCTGGTGGAATTTGAGGGGACTATATTTCATTGGGTACGTATACGGAAAATGGGTGACTTTTTGAGTGACAAGAACTCGTAGTCTGGCTTTTCGGACCCCTGAACAGAATTTGAACTGAACTATCCAACCTGAGAATTTGATGGATGAAAGGGTACATCTAACTTATCCAGGTTAGTGAAGCTGAAACACCTCATTTCTCCCAGCTATTTTACAGAATTTTTTGAAATTTGATTTTTAACACACGTCCCTATGGGGAAATATTTATGGGTGTGAGCCCTATAGAGGATGCATGCAATGCACACAAGTCTATGGGAAGTATTCATCCCATACAAAATCTGCTGGTTTATGTTGATGTATTGTGTCAGATCTCTTCCTCCCTCCCCCTTCCCCTTCCTACCCCCCCCCCCCCTCTCTCTCTCTCCTCTACCCCCCCCCCCCCAACTCTGTTTGGCTATAATTTGTTTTCTTATTATGTTGTTGTGTTGTTGTGGTATAGATAGATCTTTGTACATAGCAGTCATCAGTATCACACAACTTTGAATGACTGTGCTATTTTAATGTATTTCTTTGTTTGACTACCACTGGAACAGGTCAAAATTCATAAAGTTAGTCTGTTTGACAAAACAAAGTCTTTTCAAGTATTTTGTAGGCAATAATGTGATGATGACACCCCCATAATCAAAGATTACTGCCTGCATCTAGGTATTCATCTTATGAAGAACTGATCAACACTACATTTTTATTTTTTAAAAAAACCTCAAAGGGTGTGAGTTTCAAAAGTGTCCCTTTGAGAAGCTTTATAACCCTAGAATGTGTAATTTCCCATATGATGTAGGTGCAAATATCATCAAAAACACATTTATAATGTTTAAAAGTCAAATGAGAAATATGACCTTCACTATAGGGCTCACACCCGTAAATACAAGGGAATGCCCCAGGCCCCTTCACAAATTCGTACCAAAGATACCAAAATAAATGAAGAAAAAAATTAATTAAAAATCAATGATGTAGTTTGGCAAAAAACTGAATAGCTGTAGATATTGAGTATGAATTCCTCTACAAATTGCATTTTGGTTAGAAGATGAAAGCTTTTCTGGTGGAATTTGAGGGGACTATATTTCATTGGGTACGTATACGGAAAATGGGTGACTTTTTGAGTGACAAGAACTCGTAGTCTGGCTTTTCGGACCCCTGAACAGAATTTGAACTGAACTATCCAACCTGAGAATTTGATGGATGAAAGGGTACATCTAACTTATCCAGGTTAGTGAAGCTGAAACACCTCATTTCTCCCAGCTATTTTACAGAATTTTTTGAAATTTGATTTTTAACACACGTCCCTATGGGGAAATATTTATGGGTGTGAGCCCTATAGAGGATGCATGCAATGCACACAAGTCTATGGGAAGTATTCATCCCATACAAAATCTGCTGGTTTATGTTGATGTATTGTGTCAGATCTCTTCCTCCCTCCCCCTTCCCCTTCCTACCCCCCCCCCCCCTCTCTCTCTCTCCTCTACCCCCCCCCCCCCCCCCCCCCAACTCTGTTTGGCTATAATTTGTTTTCTTATTATGTTGTTGTGTTGTTGTGGTATAGATAGATCTTTGTACATAGCAGTCATCAGTATCACACAACTTTGAATGACTGTGCTATTTTAATGTATTTCTTTGTTTGACTACCACTGGAACAGGTCAAAATTCATAAAGTTAGTCTGTTTGACAAAACAAAGTCTTTTCAAGTATTTTGTAGGCAATAATGTGATGATGACACCCCCATAATCAAAGATTACTGCCTGCATCTAGGTATTCATCTTATGAAGAACTGATCAACACTACATTTTTATTTTTTAAAAAAACCTCAAAGGGTGTGAGTTTCAAAAGTGTCCCTTTGAGAAGCTTTATAACCCTAGAATGTGTAATTTCCCATATGATGTAGGTGCAAATATCATCAAAAACACATTTATAATGTTTAAAAGTCAAATGAGAAATATGACCTTCACTATAGGGCTCACACCCGTAAATACAAGGGAATGCCCCAGGCCCCTTCACAAATTCGTACCAAAGATACCAAAATAAATGAAGAAAAAAATTAATTAAAAATCAATGATGTAGTTTGGCAAAAAACTGAATAGCTGTAGATATTGAGTATGAATTCCTCTACAAATTGCATTTTGGTTAGAAGATGAAAGCTTTTCTGGTGGAATTTGAGGGGACTATATTTCATTGGGTACGTATACGGAAAATGGGTGACTTTTTGAGTGACAAGAACTCGTAGTCTGGCTTTTCGGACCCCTGAACAGAATTTGAACTGAACTATCCAACCTGAGAATTTGATGGATGAAAGGGTACATCTAACTTATCCAGGTTAGTGAAGCTGAAACACCTCATTTCTCCCAGCTATTTTACAGAATTTTTTGAAATTTGATTTTTAACACACGTCCCTATGGGGAAATATTTATGGGTGTGAGCCCTATAGAGGATGCATGCAATGCACACAAGTCTATGGGAAGTATTCATCCCATACAAAATCTGCTGGTTTATGTTGATGTATTGTGTCAGATCTCTTCCTCCCTCCCCCTTCCCCTTCCTACCCCCCCCCCCTCTCTCTCTCTCCTCTACCCCCCCCCCCCAACTCTGTTTGGCTATAATTTGTTTTCTTATTATGTTGTTGTGTTGTTGTGGTATAGATAGATCTTTGTACATAGCAGTCATCAGTATCACACAACTTTGAATGACTGTGCTATTTTAATGTATTTCTTTGTTTGACTACCACTGGAACAGGTCAAAATTCATAAAGTTAGTCTGTTTGACAAAACAAAGTCTTTTCAAGTATTTTGTAGGCAATAATGTGATGATGACACCCCCATAATCAAAGATTACTGCCTGCATCTAGGTATTCATCTTATGAAGAACTGATCAACACTACATTTTTATTTTTTAAAAAAACCTCAAAGGGTGTGAGTTTCAAAAGTGTCCCTTTGAGAAGCTTTATAACCCTAGAATGTGTAATTTCCCATATGATGTAGGTGCAAATATCATCAAAAACACATTTATAATGTTTAAAAGTCAAATGAGAAATATGACCTTCACTATAGGGCTCACACCCGTAAATACAAGGGAATGCCCCAGGCCCCTTCACAAATTCGTACCAAAGATACCAAAATAAATGAAGAAAAAAATTAATTAAAAATCAATGATGTAGTTTGGCAAAAAACTGAATAGCTGTAGATATTGAGTATGAATTCCTCTACAAATTGCATTTTGGTTAGAAGATGAAAGCTTTTCTGGTGGAATTTGAGGGGACTATATTTCATTGGGTACGTATACGGAAAATGGGTGACTTTTTGAGTGACAAGAACTCGTAGTCTGGCTTTTCGGACCCCTGAACAGAATTTGAACTGAACTATCCAACCTGAGAATTTGATGGATGAAAGGGTACATCTAACTTATCCAGGTTAGTGAAGCTGAAACACCTCATTTCTCCCAGCTATTTTACAGAATTTTTTGAAATTTGATTTTTAACACACGTCCCTATGGGGAAATATTTATGGGTGTGAGCCCTATAGAGGATGCATGCAATGCACACAAGTCTATGGGAAGTATTCATCCCATACAAAATCTGCTGGTTTATGTTGATGTATTGTGTCAGATCTCTTCCTCCCTCCCCCTTCCCCTTCCTACCCCCCCCCCCCCCCTCTCTCTCTCTCCTCTACCCCCCCCCCCCCCCCCCAACTCTGTTTGGCTATAATTTGTTTTCTTATTATGTTGTTGTGTTGTTGTGGTATAGATAGATCTTTGTACATAGCAGTCATCAGTATCACACAACTTTGAATGACTGTGCTATTTTAATGTATTTCTTTGTTTGACTACCACTGGAACAGGTCAAAATTCATAAAGTTAGTCTGTTTGACAAAACAAAGTCTTTTCAAGTATTTTGTAGGCAATAATGTGATGATGACACCCCCATAATCAAAGATTACTGCCTGCATCTAGGTATTCATCTTATGAAGAACTGATCAACACTACATTTTTATTTTTTAAAAAAACCTCAAAGGGTGTGAGTTTCAAAAGTGTCCCTTTGAGAAGCTTTATAACCCTAGAATGTGTAATTTCCCATATGATGTAGGTGCAAATATCATCAAAAACACATTTATAATGTTTAAAAGTCAAATGAGAAATATGACCTTCACTATAGGGCTCACACCCGTAAATACAAGGGAATGCCCCAGGCCCCTTCACAAATTCGTACCAAAGATACCAAAATAAATGAAGAAAAAAATTAATTAAAAATCAATGATGTAGTTTGGCAAAAAACTGAATAGCTGTAGATATTGAGTATGAATTCCTCTACAAATTGCATTTTGGTTAGAAGATGAAAGCTTTTCTGGTGGAATTTGAGGGGACTATATTTCATTGGGTACGTATACGGAAAATGGGTGACTTTTTGAGTGACAAGAACTCGTAGTCTGGCTTTTCGGACCCCTGAACAGAATTTGAACTGAACTATCCAACCTGAGAATTTGATGGATGAAAGGGTACATCTAACTTATCCAGGTTAGTGAAGCTGAAACACCTCATTTCTCCCAGCTATTTTACAGAATTTTTTGAAATTTGATTTTTAACACACGTCCCTATGGGGAAATATTTATGGGTGTGAGCCCTATAGAGGATGCATGCAATGCACACAAGTCTATGGGAAGTATTCATCCCATACAAAATCTGCTGGTTTATGTTGATGTATTGTGTCAGATCTCTTCCTCCCTCCCCCTTCCCCTTCCTACCCCCCCCCCCCCTCTCTCTCTCTCCTCTACCCCCCCCCCCCCCCCAACTCTGTTTGGCTATAATTTGTTTTCTTATTATGTTGTTGTGTTGTTGTGGTATAGATAGATCTTTGTACATAGCAGTCATCAGTATCACACAACTTTGAATGACTGTGCTATTTTAATGTATTTCTTTGTTTGACTACCACTGGAACAGGTCAAAATTCATAAAGTTAGTCTGTTTGACAAAACAAAGTCTTTTCAAGTATTTTGTAGGCAATAATGTGATGATGACACCCCCATAATCAAAGATTACTGCCTGCATCTAGGTATTCATCTTATGAAGAACTGATCAACACTACATTTTTATTTTTTAAAAAAACCTCAAAGGGTGTGAGTTTCAAAAGTGTCCCTTTGAGAAGCTTTATAACCCTAGAATGTGTAATTTCCCATATGATGTAGGTGCAAATATCATCAAAAACACATTTATAATGTTTAAAAGTCAAATGAGAAATATGACCTTCACTATAGGGCTCACACCCGTAAATACAAGGGAATGCCCCAGGCCCCTTCACAAATTCGTACCAAAGATACCAAAATAAATGAAGAAAAAAATTAATTAAAAATCAATGATGTAGTTTGGCAAAAAACTGAATAGCTGTAGATATTGAGTATGAATTCCTCTACAAATTGCATTTTGGTTAGAAGATGAAAGCTTTTCTGGTGGAATTTGAGGGGACTATATTTCATTGGGTACGTATACGGAAAATGGGTGACTTTTTGAGTGACAAGAACTCGTAGTCTGGCTTTTCGGACCCCTGAACAGAATTTGAACTGAACTATCCAACCTGAGAATTTGATGGATGAAAGGGTACATCTAACTTATCCAGGTTAGTGAAGCTGAAACACCTCATTTCTCCCAGCTATTTTACAGAATTTTTTGAAATTTGATTTTTAACACACGTCCCTATGGGGAAATATTTATGGGTGTGAGCCCTATAGAGGATGCATGCAATGCACACAAGTCTATGGGAAGTATTCATCCCATACAAAATCTGCTGGTTTATGTTGATGTATTGTGTCAGATCTCTTCCTCCCTCCCCCTTCCCCTTCCTACCCCCCCCCCCCTCTCTCTCTCTCCTCTACCCCCCCCCCCCCCAACTCTGTTTGGCTATAATTTGTTTTCTTATTATGTTGTTGTGTTGTTGTGGTATAGATAGATCTTTGTACATAGCAGTCATCAGTATCACACAACTTTGAATGACTGTGCTATTTTAATGTATTTCTTTGTTTGACTACCACTGGAACAGGTCAAAATTCATAAAGTTAGTCTGTTTGACAAAACAAAGTCTTTTCAAGTATTTTGTAGGCAATAATGTGATGATGACACCCCCATAATCAAAGATTACTGCCTGCATCTAGGTATTCATCTTATGAAGAACTGATCAACACTACATTTTTATTTTTTAAAAAAACCTCAAAGGGTGTGAGTTTCAAAAGTGTCCCTTTGAGAAGCTTTATAACCCTAGAATGTGTAATTTCCCATATGATGTAGGTGCAAATATCATCAAAAACACATTTATAATGTTTAAAAGTCAAATGAGAAATATGACCTTCACTATAGAGGATGTATGCAATGCACACAAGTCTATGGGAAGTATTCATCCCATACAAAATCTGCTGGTTTATGTTGATGTATTGTGTCAGATCTCTTCCTCCCTCCCCCTTCCCCTTCCTACCCCCCCCCCCCCTCTCTCTCTCTCCTCTACCCCCCCCCCCCCCAACTCTGTTTGGCTATAATTTGTTTTCTTATTATGTTGTTGTGTTGTTGTGGTATAGATAGATCTTTGTACATAGCAGTCATCAGTATCACACAACTTTGAATGACTGTGCTATTTTAATGTATTTCTTTGTTTGACTACCACTGGAACAGGTCAAAATTCATAAAGTTAGTCTGTTTGACAAAACAAAGTCTTTTCAAGTATTTTGTAGGCAATAATGTGATGATGACACCCCCATAATCAAAGATTACTGCCTGCATCTAGGTATTCATCTTATGAAGAACTGATCAACACTACATTTTTATTTTTTAAAAAAACCTCAAAGGGTGTGAGTTTCAAAAGTGTCCCTTTGAGAAGCTTTATAACCCTAGAATGTGTAATTTCCCATATGATGTAGGTGCAAATATCATCAAAAACACATTTATAATGTTTAAAAGTCAAATGAGAAATATGACCTTCACTATAGGGCTCACACCCGTAAATACAAGGGAATGCCCCAGGCCCCTTCACAAATTCGTACCAAAGATACCAAAATAAATGAAGAAAAAAATTAATTAAAAATCAATGATGTAGTTTGGCAAAAACTGAATAGCTGTAGATATTGAGTATGAATTCCTCTACAAATTGCATTTTGGTTAGAAGATGAAAGCTTTTCTGGTGGAATTTGAGGGGACTATATTTCATTGGGTACGTATACGGAAAATGGGTGACTTTTTGAGTGACAAGAACTCGTAGTCTGGCTTTTCGGACCCCTGAACAGAATTTGAACTGAACTATCCAACCTGAGAATTTGATGGATGAAAGGGTACATCTAACTTATCCAGGTTAGTGAAGCTGAAACACCTCATTTCTCCCAGCTATTTTACAGAATTTTTTGAAATTTGATTTTTAACACACGTCCCTATGGGGAAATATTTATGGGTGTGAGCCCTTCAATTTCGATGACCTATTCACCTACCGCCGCTAGCGGCGCTATAACGGTCGCCATAACTGGGGCCAACGGGGGCTTCCAGTGAGCTAGCTACCCAGCGAGTTGCACTTGCAGCTCAACAGCCTAGCGTCCCCGTACCCGTCGCGCATAGTTAGCCGGGCCTGGCCGCTGCGCCGCGGCCGGCGACCGCCGCGCTAATATTGTGATTGTTTACTCACTGTGGGAAAAGTCGTTCAGCGGCTTTTAATGCTTTTCTTTTGGACAAATTGAGTGATTCAGACATATTGATCTACTTTGAAAGCTTCAGAGGAAGGATCAGGAAAACATATTGTGCAGTTGTTGGGTGCACAAATAACAGAAAAAACAAACAAACAATGGAAATGGAAGCTTCACGGCAGTGTGTGCAATTCAGACACCACTGACGCATGATAAATATACAATTAGAGACAATTAAGTGAAATACAACGGTATAAAAAATGCATAGGCCCCTAGATATCGAAAC
>NW_027307707.1:0-57692 GCF_964275005.1 Diadema setosum | reverse complement strand
TGCCTGTCAATTGGCTTGAAAACAATTGAGTAGTCGTTTGGTGAGGAAAGAAATTCGTAAAATGATTTATCACTTGGAGTAATAGTTTGTGCTAAGTTTGAACCTATTTTTGAAAAGTATGAGTTAAAAATCTCGGCAATTTCAGACTTGTCTTCAATGATAGTATTATCAACTTGAACTTTAGAAATGAGATTTACAGCCTTCCCTCTATTCAAAACGGTATCTATTACTTTCCAAGTGTTCTTGATATCACATTTGAATTGACTCAATTGGTCCGCAAAATATTTCTTTTTAGCTAATCTGAGTGTATTGGTAAGAATATTTTTGTATGAAATATATTTCATTCGAGAGGTTTCATCACGGTTTTTGATAAAATTAACATATAAAGTACTCTTGCGATTTATTGAGTGTAAGAGTGTTTTGGAAACCCATGGTTGCTTGGGGATTTGTTTGTAATCCTGTGTACGACATTTCCTTAAGGGAATGCATGCATCTAGGCAATTATTCAAAAGATAAAGAAAATTATCATATGCTTGGTCAATATTTCATTTGCGTCATACACAATTGACCAGTCCACAGATTGAAGTTTTTCTTGAACTAGAGCGATATTTTCAGGGGTGAATTTATGACGAAATACATGCCTTCAAATTGTACTTTGACTCCTTGGTCCAATATCAAAGTGACAAAACATCATAAAACGGTCTGATATATCGCTCACCACTATGATAGATTTTGGAAAAGGTTTTAGGTTAGCAAAAATGTTATCAATGAGAGTAGCAGAATGACCAGTAATTCTTGTTGGTTTAGAAATAAGAGGCAGAAATGAGGCTTGTAAAATGTTATCAAGGAAGTTATCACAGGCAGCATTACTGCTTGACAAAAGATTTATATTGAAATCACCCATGATGATGCAATCCTTGTTGTGGAATGCACCGTTTCGACAAATATCGTTCATAATATTCATAAAATCATCATAATTAGATTGAGGAGGTCTATATATCTCCAAGCAGAATGTTTTTGCCCTTACAGACTGAAATTTCAATAAATAATGATTCTATTACATCATTCATATATTTCAGTTCTTCCTTTATAGCGTAATCATATATTCGGGTAACATATATAGCTACTCCACCACCTGGTCTATTTGATCTATTGTTAATGACAATATCATAATCAGCAAGAACATTAATTGGACCTGACACTGGAGTTTCAGCAGACCACGTTTCAGAGAGGCCTATGATAGGTAACATGGGCAAATCAATATTATCAAGAAATAAGCGAAGCTTTTCAAAGTTTCGATTAGCACTTCTTATATTCAAATGGAAACAAAATAATTCATCTCGTTCTAGCATTCGTAAATATTCTCTAAGGGTAGCTTCTGTAAAGTATGGCGATTGAGCAAGTTAACACGCTTCATCGTGGCTGTTAAACTCAATGTTAAGTTCGTCTAGATTGTCGGCTAAGATTCTAGTTGCAGTCCTATCAAACTTGGTGTTTCTAGCAGGTACATTTCGGTCTTTTTGAAATAAAGTAACAAAGTCATCATCTGTTAAGAGATTAAAAGGAAAAATATTGTTATCCAGCATTTAGAGGAAGGATCATAGTGGTAGACAACAAACAAAGGTATAATTCGTATATTCACTAATATGAAAGTAGAAAGTAATGTTGCATAAACCAGGGCTCCACACAAACTTTTATTTTTGGTGGCCCAAAGGCAAACATCCGACCTTTTTTGGTGGCCCGATCAGGCCACCAAATTCTTCATTTCTGAAATTTTGGTGGCCCGACGTGCGTTTTTGGTGGCCCTGGGCCACCGGGCCACCGTTAGTGTCGAGCCCTGCATAAACCTTTATGCTACACATGGAAGACTACAAGATTGTACTTAATTTTGCTCCATGTCACTCTTGTATTTCATCACATTAACAACTATATTTTAAGTAGCCTTCTATAAATTTGACTCAAGTTCAAGTTCAGTTCATTCATTTCACATTTGATAAAAACAAACAAAATATACACACAGAAAAAAAGACACTTAAGATATCACTGACAAGATACAGAGGTAAATACTTAAGACAGGCTAATATAAAATTTGAGAACAAAAACAAGAGACAATTGTCTATTAATGGCTTATCCCAAGAAATTTCACAAAATACAGTTCTTACTAAACAGATAAAAATGACATGAAACTTATAACACACAAAAGAAGAGCAAATTTGCAGATAAATATAACTAAAGAGGGTATGAATGAATAAGTTTTGCTTAAATTTTCTCTTTAAAATGTGATAAAGAGGGGGCATTTTCTTAATTCTTTTTTAAAGGGAAGGTAAACCCAAAGAGCAATGTGGATTGAGTGAAAGCAGCAACATTAGTAGAACACATCAGTGAAAGTTTGAGAAAAAACGGACAATCGATGCAAAAGCTATGAATTTTTAAAGTTTTGGTGTTGGAACCGCTGGATGAGGAGACTACTAGAGGATATGACATATGAGTGGACAATAATACAAAGAAAATATAAAGGATATTCAACAAAAATTCACTTTTCTGGAATTATGAAAGAGCAGTGGACCAACCGCTTTCAGAAAGCAGGGGGAATAATTGCTACCCTTAACATATGTCAATATCAAGTTGATGGAATTTGTAATTTTCATGAAAAATGGATTTTTGTAGTATTTTCTTTATATTTTCTTGATATTGTAGTCCACTCATACGTCATAACCTCTAGTAGTCTCCTTATCCAGCGGTTCCAACACCAAAACTTTAAAAATTCATAACTTTTGCATCGATTGTCCGATTTTCTTCAAACTTTCACTGATGTGTTCTACTAATGTTGCTGCTTTCACTCAATCCACATTGCTCTTGGGGTTTATCTTCCCTTTAAGACCATTCCACATACAATTCTGGACAAAAATATCTGATTGTTGTGCAAATAATTCATTATTAGAACTAGGGATATGAATGAAACTTAACTGCCTTGTGGAATAAGGAACAAATGATCTATTTTCTTGACAACATTTACCAAGAAACTTTGAAAACAAATTATATATGAAAACATAAAATTTGCAGTTTGTAATTTGTGTATATCCTGAATTTTGAACTGGTTAACCTTCTGAAAGTATGGAGCTGTATGTGCTATGGGAGTGATCCAGTTATACTGTGTATTGCTCTTTTCTTATCAACACAAGCCTATAGAAGTAGATTAAAGGGTTGATACCCCATATGATGTTACAATTATATGAAGTGAGGCAAGATCATAGCTTGATATATGTAAAGAACCTTATGCTCAATGTAAAATCTTTCTGAGCCTATTCATGGCTCCAATGGCTTTTGAACCTTGTGATTATTCAAAATATCATTTATATGATCTTTCCAATTCAGCTTGTCATCCAAAACAACTCCTATTGGAGTCCAAAGAGAAAGAGAGAGAAAAGAATACAACCTCTTTTAGGTAGAAATCTCACAGGGTAAAAGTCAAATCACTGGAATCATCTTATAAAATACAGACTTTGTGGTGAATGTCTTCTAAAAATCAATGAGCTATCTCCTCCATATTTTTGACACAATAGGGATGTAGGCCATGTTATGTGAATCATTAAAAACACTAGAGACCGGGGATCTCGCGCTCACCTGAGTACTTTGGTATCGAAAGTTCACCTTCCATGCATTCTTGCAGACTCTTACCTGAGAACACTGGAAACTTGGGGGGGGGGGGAAGCTTTGAGAGCTGGAGGCATGGTGTCCATTTGCATATTATATCCTATCACGCTGGTAAAAGTACCAAGTATACTGTACTTTATGGAATGTTGGACTATGCAGTTTGAAAAAAAAAAAGACTTAAAGCTCTATTACTTCTGATTCTAGGAAGAATATTATTGAGTATTCCTTAATCTAGGAGGTTTGGGCCCCTGTGGCCCTATTGGCCTCAAAGGAATGCATGGTGCCCATTCAAACACTTTGAGATCATATCCCCCTAGGAATGCTACTTGCCAACTTGGGTGAAAATCCACTGTGTTGCTTTCAGCAAGAACATGAAAATGTACAATTTAGGTCTGCATTTGGATCCCTCTCCCCACCCCCCCCCCCCAACTCAACTCCAAGGGGGGGGGGGTGGGGAGCCCTGGATCTGCAATGAAAAAAACTTGGAACTACAGTCATCAATGTACTAACTCATAGTAACTTTGCTTTGGGAATTGGGCCCCCTAGGGGCCCCAAAGGGAAGCAGGGTGCCCTGTTGAACAAATTGAGATCTTAACCCCCATGCATGCTACCTGCCAAGTTTGGTGAATATTTATCAAGGGGTTTTCAAAAAGAAAACAAACATGTACAATATAAGCCACCATTGGGACCCCCCCCCCCCCCCCCCCCGGTCCAAAGGGGGGGGGGGGTATCCCTGATTCTGCCATGAACAAACTTGAAACAACAGTCATCAATATACTGACTCACTGTATTAACTAATAGCTCAATCACTTCTGCCCCCCCCCCCAGGTGGGGCATGGCGCCCATTTGATGGAACTGAGATTCTATCCCCCTAGGGATGCTACCTGCCAAGTTTGGTGAAAATTCATTGCGGGGTTTTCAAGAAGAAGATGAAAATGTAAAAAGTTTACGCATGACGGACGATGAGGGATCGCAATAGCTCACTTGAGCCTTCCGCTCAGGTGATTGGTGAGCTAAAAAACAATGACATCTTGATCAGATACCATCTTTTACCCCTTTTATACTGGGCGTTAGCTCGCTTCAGGTGCGGACCTGAAGCGAGCTAACTCTCAGTATAAAAGGTCGAAAAATAGTCTGAGCTAAAGGTAGTCCCCTCTAGGGGGGGTGGATCAGGTCAGCTTCAGAAGCGAACTAACTTCAGTACAAAAGGTTCACGAGTTTAGCCACGGCTAAATCCACTGACCCGTGACCGGAAAGCGTAACCAGAAAGCGTGTACGGTGCTTCCGGGTTGCCAATATGTACGTTTACTGCTGTACTGTTGCCACCGGCGCGCTGTGTATTACGCAGCGCATTGGTGTGTTCGCTGTTCGGTAAAACTCTCAATGCAATGAACTCTTTGAACTAGCAAACAACATGATTAAATCGTAAGAAAAAAAAAATAGGCCAGCTCAGTACGTATACACTATACATGTGAAGAGTTTGATTGCAAAACGCAATAGATCCTTTTTCACTGAATTGAGAAAAATAAGATTTTCTATTTCAAATATTTCTTGAAAAATAAAACCCATGATTTTTTTGATTGAGCTCTATGAAAATATCAAAATCACACATTGAGCTAAAATCTAAGTATGCAAGATTTTTGGGTAAATCAATGAATTTGAATGATTTCTTATCAAAATGCAATAAATCCACAGTGTCCTTTCATTGCAAAACGCAATAAATCCAAGCTGTCCATTATGCAAGTGTATTTTTTTAATTAACACTTTAGAGTGGCTTTGGGCAGCAGGTACATCAGAAGCACACAGAAACAAACACATTCAAACACACACATACACACACACACACACACATACATGTTTATGGCGTCAACCGTGGACCAAGTTTAGTGCTATGCAATAGAGGACGTATGTAGAATATAATCTAATTAGCGCTTTTGAATTTGAAAACAATTAATTAACTGCTTAGAATAATTATTTTTTATAAATGCGCTAATATTTTATTATATTAATATATATCTTTAATATTTGATGTTATGCATTCAACTGTGGACGTTCTACAAGTGCGCATGTGCAAATCACCATCACACGTTACACAAAATGTACCTCACACCGCGGACGTACCCGCAAACAGGTGCAATAACCGACGGTCCTTGATCTCATACCGATATAGACATATGCTGGATATCGGTAGGCCCTATACGTGCCGAACCAGTTTTTGGGAAAACTTCGCTTGAAATACCGTTAGTGAGCGGTTAAGCAGCTACATTAATTTCAGTCAGAGACTGGGGGGAGGGGGGGGGGGTAGGGGGCGGGGCGGAGGTCTGCACTCAAACATGAAAATGACATAGGGATTGGAATGCATTGCAAGTTACCATTGGAATTGAAACAAAAACCAACGTTTGTAAGCTTTAAAAACGCACTTGACCGAAACTGTTACTTGACAACTTTTTCAGTTTCCCTCTTTTGTATGGGCTTCTCTCTCCCTATCTCTCCTCTCTCTCCTTCTCTCTCTCCCTCTCTCTCTGTGTTTCTCTTTCTGTCTGTCTCCCTCATTCTCTCTCTCTCCTGAACTCTCATTTCTTTTTTCGTCTCTTTCATTTTAAACTACGGCGATGTACTTGTATAATTGTACATGGTTATCTTTGATTGATCATGTTTGTTTCTGTCGAAATGTGTGCCGCAGTTTCATCAACATGTTATTGTTTTTTTCTATATTTTTTTGTTTTTAAGTATGAGTTTTGTTTGTTTGTTTGTTTTGTTTTGTTTTTTGGCTTCTTTGTTCATTTCTGTATAAAATGTATATCTATGTTGTATTTTTTATCCGCACGGACCTGCGGAAGAACAGCCTTCGGGCTGAAGTATGTGCCGTGCATAAATAAATGAATGAAATGAAATAAAAAAAAAAAAAAAAAAAAAAAAAAAACCTTTAGCTGACCATCTCAACGGAAAGGAGGGGAGTGCTTTAGGTGATACACCCCAAAAAATAGAAAGTCGTTTGGGCACTAAAAAAAAAATTGTGTGGGTCTTTGTGTAGGCCTATATACCACGTCAGGCTAAATTCAAATTCAAATTCAAAGTTTATTTCATTTTTCGACAAAACATATGTTCCACTTCTTTTGATAACAGAGAATAAGGTAAATAATAAGAACATAGTGAAATGAATAGACTGTACAATTGAGGACCTATAGTAATCATACATTGTATAAAAAAAAGAAACAGAAGTGATCAAAGTGAAGTACATGTATACCGTTGCTTACAGTGCGAAAAATGGAGGGACCCACTAAAAAGACACTAAAAAGACCCACTATTAAAAAAGAAAGAAAGAGAGAGAGAGAGAGAGAGAGAGAGAGAGGCTGTTCAAAGGTAAACGTAGGTAGGCCTAATAATTTTGATGTATAAGGGTAAGAGGGTAAAAAAGGGAAAAGGGTAAATTTTGGGATTTTTGTGACAAATAAAAAAATTTTTGCCATTGGGTGACAAATTGTAAAATGGTGTGTTATCGGGTGACAGTGCCCCCCCCCCCCCCTAGGGGGGGGGGGGGGTCTTTTTGATCGCACGTATGAACTGAATGTTGATTACCTATAGACGGTAATTTAATATAGGCCCTGCCGACATCCTACAATGGGCAGAGCTGTCTACCGGTGAGATCGAGGACCGTATATTACATCATTATCACAGATACCACAGTACATCCGCGATGTACGGTAATAATTTGTGTGACGTACGTGTGATCGTGATTTGCGCAAGCGCAGTTGTAGAACGTCCGCGGCTGAATGCCAAGTAGATAATTGCACTCGAATCTAGATCGTTTAAATTATTCTATCAGTTTTTAAGATCAAACGGGATAAACAAATTATATTCTACATAGGCTACATGTACGTCCTCTATTGACTAAAACCAAACTAAAAAAAAATAATAATAATAAACCCCAAAGCTCTCATAAAGCAAAATAAACTTGTGCTACCACTCTCGCTAGCATTGAGTTACCCTTCCTAGCGGAGGTCTTCGGGGATAACTACTACAAGGTACAAGGTACTGCATATAGCACTAACCTACATTTGGACGAGCCGTAATTACCGTTGTTCAAGGGTCGGGTCCCGTCACTTTCACGGAATTAAATCACATGGGGGGGGGGGGGGGCTACTTTTAAAGGGACTGATGTATACAATAATCCAATTGGAATGTTATCCCATTTTAACCCCTGGCTTTTACCCATGCACCTTCTTCATATATTGGAACTACCGTCATGACCATGTGACCAATTACATCAAAACACACCAGTCGTTAAGATTTGCATGCCATATTATAATGAACATATTTTTTTTTTTTGATATGTATACAGGTGTATTCTAGACTTGTATCGCCCTTTTTATGAAATGTGCTGGTGGATTACTAGCAATTGCATGAGATGAATATGTTTTGATGTGTTCCCCCCCCCCCCCCCAAGGGTGGTGGGGGGCGAGTACACGGCAACATAATTTAGGCCCTGCCGATATTCGCCACCAGTATGAGATCGAGGACCGTCCGGTTATCGCAGATACGTCCGCAGTGTGAGGTATATTTTTTGTGACGTGTGATCGGGAGTTGCGCAAGCGCAGTTGTGGAACGTCCGCAGTTGAATGCAAATTTAAACATTCAAAATTGATAATTGCTCTGAATCTAGCTCGTTTAAATCATTCTTAACAGATTTTAAATTCAACAGGGCTAAATACTTTTGTTTCTACATGCTTGTACGTCCTCTACTGCATAGTACTAAACTCCATTTGGAGGAGCCCTAGTTGTTCAAGGGTCCCTGTCACTTTTGCCAATTTCAGTGGGTCACGTGCCAACTGGTTTCAATGGGGACAAATTCTATTGTTTCACTTTCCATGTACAACAGTACTCCCAATTGTCAATGTGTATTCAATAGGGATCTCCAATGGGGATTCAATTGGATATTCATCCTTGGATAGCCAAATAAGAAAATTATTGTTTCATTTGGAACACAAATTAACAGTTGGCCATATTTTGGTTATAGGTACGGTATGTGCAATGAAACTTATGTACACTGGGGCATAAGCATGGATGTTCCCCCCCCCCCAAAAAAAAAAAAAAAAAGATGTATATGTTCCTTATTAGTCCTCTGTAACACCACTCTTTTCTTAGTAATTTCCTTTCTTATTTATTTAATTCATTCAATGCACAACCTTCATGCCACCACTAAAGAAGTTTTGTCATTTATTAAGCTTTGTTCATACTTCCACCGCAATGTGATATGTGTTACCAATATACATATTAACAATTTTCTGCCAAAACTCATCACAACAATGAAACTTTATTACGATATCTCAATGCTGTGATTTGGAAATAGATTGACATTCCTTCAACTCAACTCAACTGCATCGCAGTGCAGTGGAAGTATCGTTCTTATCGTTCCAGGTTTTTTTGTTTGTTTTTTTTTTATCCGAGTTTGTCTCGTCACGGAAGTGGCCGGAATTACCTCACAGCACTCACAGCAATGGTTCTCACACCTTCTCGGCACCTCTACCAATTTGGGGCATCCTCCATTCTTAAGCCAATCTTCCAGGGGGCATTTCATGAAGCATTTTGTCCGACAAGTTGTCGGACAAATTGGGCTCTCAGCCAATCAAATGCAAGGATTTCAATAGCTTGTAACAGTTTGTCAGAAAAATATCCGACCAAAATGCTTTATGAAATGCCCCCCCCCCCCCGAGCTCTTAATTCCTCCACCTGCCTCTTTCCCTCTTTCCACATTTTCTTTGGTCGATCTCCCTTGCTTTCGTAGCTCATTTACTTTAAACTGTGACACCTTCCTCAGGACATCCTCCTCCTTCTTCCTCAACACATGTCCATACCATCACACTCCATTTGCCTTTGCCAGCTGTTCCACTGATTCCTTCAACCCAAGCATCTCCATTATATCCTCAGCCACCCAGTGCCCAGTCACTGGGTATTCCCCTCCCCTCTTGCACAACCTGACACTTATAGTTCCATCATCACAACAACCCCTATCTCTCCACTTGAAATAATCATATCTACATCAAAAGACCTTTGAGTTTGCAAGAATCTGGTTAGAACAAAGAAACTAATATACGTCCAGTCTGACGCACATTTAATTATTGGATGCATGAAATTTGTCCCAGGCAAACTAGGACACTAAAGGGACATTGTATTCCACACCATTGCAACTCTACAATGACGAAAAAACAAAATATCCAGCTAAACAGTAAGTGCGCGATCAGAAAACATTTGTTAAACAGTCCACCATGTCAGTTGGATGTTTATAAAGGTCTAAACTTTAAACAACATTCACATTATGTCACTTCAAATTGACAGATGACACTTGCAAGCTTTGTGGGACATTACGCTAATCTCAGCCTAATGTCACACTGTCCTGAATGTTAACTCCCGATGAACACAAGATTATGGAATTTTTAGAATTTAGTGATCAGGAAGGTGCTCCAGGAGGCCCAAAAACACTACCAGCGGTCACACGATGTTTTCAAAAGCCAACACAAATGACTACGGCAACACCAATGTGACATTTTCCACAATCGTGTGTCCACCGGGAATCAAAATCGGGGCAGTATGATGCCTGCTTTAATGTTGCATGGCTTTGACCTGAACTGTGTAAAGACCTGTTCCTTCTCCTCTGGCCACTCAGTCAATGTACTCTGGAATTAAATGGCACATACATGTAACACTTCTACCACGAGTGGCATATTTTCCCTCTACACAACAGACACAATGTCTCATTGAAGCAATACCAGCAAAACTCAGAAGCAAAAGTGTACCTTCACATGGCAAGAATTAGATTTAATCACTGTTATACAAATTGAAGCACGATATCAGACATGTGTCTAGCATGGTGCCGTAATTCTGTGCTCTAATGTACCTTACCCTTCATTATCGTTCTAATATACTTCAATTATGGATGATATTTGCATCAGACAGATTTTATTGTAGTTCTATTTTTGGTGACAGTGCAGTGATTGAGTGAACATAAATGTCCGAATGCAATAGCAATGCGAAGGTGTCATGCCTCAACATACATGATGCATGCACAAAGACAGCAATCATTGCAAATTATTCAAATACATACTATGTAGTCCCGTTTTTACTGACACAATAAAATTAACAGACTATAGCTCATGTGTGCTACTTTTACAGCACACAAACACTCTACATGTCATGTACATTCCCACTGCACATTCCTCATTTAAATGTAAAAAGAGTGCAGTGACAACCATCTGAAACACCTCGAGTGTTGTTTTTTTTTTTTTAATTCATGTGACTTTCAGTATCTGTATTGATATCCTAGTCATTCTAATTTGCACTCTAATGTCATTAGACTCCTTGCACATTTATGCATGTAATTGCTAAACACCAATTTCAGTCATTGGAATTGTATTCACATTCGGAGTGTTTGGGTGTAATTATACAATATAAGACAAATAAGCTGTAACTACTAACTACTTTACAAATGTCTAAGGATTTATAGCTAATATGCCAAATACAAACAATGAACATCTTAAAACATTTAAAAAATGCATCAACGAGTGGGTAACACAAGCCAATATACCATTACACTGCCACCTGAAAGTCGGCATGCACTGTACTGACACAAACTAATCCCTTCATAGAATTCTAATTCCACCTGAATGAAGTTCAATCATTACCATTTATTAAAACTATCTCAATTCATAATCTAGCTTTTCCTTGACCCTGTACACTCTTAACAAAATATTAAATTCTCAAATGGTAATAGATATGTCATGTGGTTAGAATCTTAAATATTCTAAACTAAGCCTATGTAAAGATAATTACAAAACCTTCAAACTTTTAAGAGCCTTCAAAAGGTTCTTACCAATAGATGTCCCTTATCTCATTTTTTTTTTTTTTTTAAATGTCCCCTCAAGAACTCTGAGGTACCCAGGTTTCTAGGTTCACCTCTCACAACAATTCCTAAACATTTTTGGTTCTAATTCAAGTTTACTATTTTTTTTCTACAAATTGATCTACCATATGTGAGGAATCGGCTCTCTGATTTGATCAAACCAAGAGTGCAGCTTTATGTTCACAGATGTCTGTGAGTAATTGTATTATGTCATTTTCTTCAATTCTCATCTTTTTACCAATTTTTAGTGGAAATAACAAGTTACAACATATACCTCAAATACAAGGTACTGCAAAATTAGAATTCACTGTTGCAATCAATAAGTGGTCCCTTTAAAAAACACTTTATATTGTTGAGGTATTGACCAATAGTCATTACCAATGTTCTCAACAAAAATCCATGAAACTACAACTACTGGGCTAGTCGATAAAGTGTGAACTTGCCAACAAGAAGTGAAATATTCTAATGGAATAAATCTACACACCTTTTTATTTGGGCTTATTCAACCACACGTGCTTGTTTTGCATTTGCGTTCTCAAGGTCAAAATTGTAATTACATTGCATCAAAATGGCTCACTTCATTTGTGGAAAACTACAAGATAATACAACAAAATCTTCAAAATCATAACCACTGTGACGAGTCACATATAAAGTGTGAGCTTGCAGACAAGTAGGCCTACGAAATTTTAATGGAATAAATCTACATGTGGTTTTAATTAGGCTTAACTCAACCACAAGTGTTTGCATTGTATCTGGGTTCTCAAAGTCAAAAGCATATATACATTTTTATCAAACTGACTTGATTCTTTTGTGGAAAACTATATGATATCCTGTATTGTAGAAACTACAATATAATACAATATAATACGAAATCTTCAAAACCATAACCATACTGTGGCGAGTCACATAATAAAGTGTGAAACTGCCAACAAGTGCAAGACATATGAATATAATAAATCTATTTTCGTTTTTAGGCTCAATTCAACGACAGGTGCTTGCATTGCATCTGGGTTCTCAAGGTCAAAAGTGTATATACATTCCATTAAAATGACTCACTTTTGGCCCCAACAATTGCAGGCGCATACTTTTGATGAGAAACTTTTTGAGGTGAAGTTACTTTAAAAAAGATGATTCAATTATGCAACAAAATAGGCCTACCTGATAAAATAAACAAGTTTGAAATTTGTTCATACTTGGAAATGATCCATGATCTACAAAACAGGATCAATTCTTCATGTAGGATAAACAATCTTATTTTTGTAGTAATTAAGATCAACAAGCATTATATCACCACATAATCATATTATAGGCCTACATACTTTTTTTTTTCTGAAATCAGGATTTGCTAAGAATGAGCAAGCCCACTATTGTTATGGACAATTGCCTAATTGATTTTTTAGTTGAGGTTCAGGACAGTTGAAGAATGTGGTCCTCCTAATCTGGTGTTGACAGATTATGATGCCACACTTCCTCATATGTACCAACATGCTAACTTCTTAAAATTTTTGTGTGCCATTGCCTCTCATTTATATTTCCATCATTTCACCTCATTTGAAATTTGAAATGTACCAAACTTGTCAACATAATTTTCTGTGAATTTGTATATCTACATGTCAATCAATCGAACACATTTTCTGGTAGTTTACGTCATTTACATGCCCTACATGTATTCATACTTGATCATAAACTAATGCATATACACTGCAATCGAGGCTGAAGTGAAATACACTTTATTATTTTGCTAGTGCTTCAATTCAACTATTCACCAGCAAGACTCACTAGTAACCCAAATTCATACATGTATTTCACTTGTTAAGTGACCTCCAGTGTCTATTTCATGTGTTGTTTCCCCTAATTTCCTTGCATTTCACCATTATGCACTGGTCTTTGCCCAGTTTCTTACAGCCATATTGAAGTGCAAGCCCATTTCCATTAGAAGACAAACCATTGATTCTACACTGGAAACTTCTTCATACTTAAATAAATATCAAGACAAGAAAAAGTTTGTCCCACATTAACTTTTCTACATCTGTAACCAATGAGTTAAATGTTGATCTTTTAAATCGCAAAACAAATGTTGCATATATTTGTGCTCATCTTCAATTTTTCTTTTTAGCCAAATCTTGTGTGACAAACTGTTTTCTTTTGTTTTGTATTTACTATCAGTAATGTGTAATGGTTTGCAAATACAGATGAATAATCTTGCATCTCTATGAAAACAGGCAATTTACTGCAGTTCATTTCATTGTGGAAGTTAAGTGGACATAAAATGTGATAAATACAACACCAACCTTGTGGCGTTGTGCCACTGCGTCCATTATCACATAATTTGCAAAACAAATTCAAGCCGTATGATCCATCACTGTCCATGGCCACAATGAAATAACATGATTATGCAATGTAGGTCTAGTCCACCTACTACATGGAGAGCTTGTTCTTAAAAACTTCATTTAGTATGTATCTATTGATTTGGAAACATCAAAACAGTTACAATCTGGTATTCTTGACTCGATACAGCTGAAAAAAGAATATCCATGTTAGATCCTATCCAAGAAATCTAATGGATCCGCCTTTCTAATCTGATTCCTTACAAAATCTTTTATGTTGTGCCAATCCCGTCCCCGTAGTGATTTTTCACACTTAAGGCACTCTTCACACTGAGCTTTTCCTGGTAAACTTGTTGTTTCAAAACAGGTCTTCAGTCTCTTTGCTACAGCCAGTTTCTCTTCTTTAGTCCATGGTCTCTTTCTCTTCTGACCCCTTTCTCGTTTCGTACCTTTCACTTTGGAACCTGAATGGCAAAAACGACAAACGTTTACATTTGAATTTATCCAGCAAAAAATGTTACTTGTAATTTCATAGGCATGAATGGCGTTCCAGGAAATGGAAAACTCATTGGCTTGCTACTGTTACTTTCAATCAGAGGTAGGTTATACATAGAGTACAAGGCTTGTAATTTAGGCCCCAGTCCCATATAGTTAGAGAATCAACACGGCAGTCCTGGACCATACATGGTGGCTACAAGGACCATACCCCCCCCCCCCCCCCAGATGTCTCCCCGCACCATCAAGCCCCAGTTCCATATATACTATACAGGCCAAAAGTTTGGACACACCTTCTCATTAAAAACGTTTTCTTTATTTTCATGAGCACCCTTTCTTGTAATTACTGCTTTGAACACTTTTGGCATTCTCTCGATGACCTTCAAGAGGTAGTCTCCTGAAATGGTTTTGTCACAGGTGTGCGTTACTAGGGTGAATTACACTGTATACAGTGGATTTTTGTTGTTGTTGTTGTTCTATCAGCAGGATTGGAATTATCAGTTGTGTTGTGCAGAAATAAGTTTAGTACACAGCTGACAGCCCTATTCGACAACTGTTAAATTTCATATTATGGCAAGAACTATAATGAGCTTTTAGAAAAATGAGTGGTCATCATTACTTTAACAAATGAAGGCCAGTCAGTTCAGAAAACTGCAAAAACTTTAAATATGTCCCCAAGTGGAGTCCAAAAACCACCAAGTGCTACAACGAAATTGGCACACATGAGGAAAGACTCAGGAAAGGAAGACCACGAGTCACTTCTGCTTCTGAGGATAGTTCATCCGAGTCACCAGCCTCAGAAATCGCAAGTTAACAACGGCTCAGATCAGAGACCAGGTGAATGCCACACAGAGTTCTAGCAGCAGCCCCATCTCCAGAACAACAATTAAGAGGAGACTGTGAATCAGGCCTTCATATGGTAAAATACATTTTTGTACCTGCTAGGGAACCACATGTAGGGGTGTTGCCATAATAATAGGGATACTGACCAGTGACCAGCGACTAGTAACCAGCTGTAATAGTGTGTGTGTTCATGCAAAACATGTCATATGGGGTACTGACAAGAATAAGACATAATGGCGGTCTTTATTGCATTTTCCTTATTTGGACTCCACAAGAAAAACAAAATAAAGGCCATCAGTATGTCTTAAACTTTGCTCTGTACCCTATATGACATGGTTTACAAGAGCACACACACACTGCCATCATGAATAAACTCGAATTATCACTTTAAACAATGTGATGAATTCCCCAACCTAACACTAAGGGAATTAAGCTCAACTAGCAATTATTTTACAAAAAAAAAAAAAAAAATACCATGGCAATGTCAAATTTTTATTTTTGGTTCCGTTGAAATAACATTCAATTTGGCTCTGCGTCACTGTGTGAGCAAAAAGCTGCAATATAGCAAGACTATTTTCTTACCAGATTTGATCACTGCCTTTACTCTTCTAACTGCATTTTCTTTGTCAAACTGGCCAACATCAGAATGCTGTAGCTGGCTAGCATCCGTTGATACTTCAGCATCCATGACTATGTCCTCTTCATCAGCATCATGATCTACATCTGGATCAAGGGCATCGTCTAGTGGTACTTCTGGAAATGCAAATTCAAATTGGAGAAAAAGATGCAAGAAATCATTATAAAAGAGGCACTTCACAAACCACAAAGGTTCCCAGCCTTATGGTAGTAAAAGGGGACATCATTGCAATCAAAAGATACCAGAATTGTATCTAAGTAAGCTCAAAATAATTATGTGGTAAACGACACTCAGTTTTGGGGGGAATTTCAAGGATTAGCTCATCAAACTTTTGATTATGAAGGTGAAAATCAGTAAACATATTTACACCAAAACCACAAGATACTAAAATCTTTTAAATTTTAGCCAAGAACACCACCTCACATCATTGTCGTATTGGGTCATGTAACATTCATAATGATAAATTATCAGGTAGTTGAGTAAATGGGTTGACATATTTTTTTAATTCTGTCACTACTTTGCCTTATCATGAACTGCCTGTTGGCCTGATACTAGATTGTTCTTCAGTGGTTTAGTAGTATAAAATTATCAAAAAATATATCTCTAGATTTATATGTTCTTATTAAGTTATAAGCATCAGCTTCTGGAATTAACTATATTGGTTCTGATCTAAAATCATTTACACACTTAGACCTCTCCTTTTCCTTCTCTATTCTTCCCTGCTCCTCTTTCTTTGTTCTTCGTTGTCCAGTATCTGTCTGAGGGCATTTCCTCAAATTCTGTTATTTCTGTGTATTGAGTTATTGTTGTTGTTGTCGTCGTTATGTTTTTTGTGGCCGATTGCATATCTTCCTTTCCATTCAATTTTCCTGGCACACCTGGCCCCATAGTGTCTGTGCCACAAATGTGATATGTTACATAGTTTATACGTTTGCATCCTAAAATCCTAGTAAGTATTGTTTATAGTATCAGCATCATTATATTAATGAGTAAAATGTACAATAGTATATAGAAGAATTTAAAATGAATATATTGGTATAACAAATTGGTGCTGTTGTTGTTTTGTTCCAGTGTTCCACGTCTTACAAGCGTGGCTTTTTTTAGTGGAACACTGTTTTCCATCATTGTGATTATTTACTATTTTTGTTGCCATGACAAAGTGCATTGTTTCTTTTTTACGACATCATTCGTGTATAATATACTTTATATTGTATTGAAAAAATCCTTTATCAGACGAGTGCAAGAGAAATGAAAAAAAAATTGTATCACTTTGGATATGTTCCATCCGTTGACTGAAATCAGCACGTGTGTTGTCAATGTTTGTATGCGTAGTAAGTCTATGCTTGTGCGCGATAACCGCACGGTGAATGAATGCATGTAATTATCAGACTGTGATCTTCTCTTCGCTCAATTTTGGGAGCCACACGATTGGTCTGGACTCTAGAGCTCTATGTGCTGTTCCCGAAATGTGTCATTTCGTCTAATAATGGGCCCAAGCCCTGTATACCACATGTTCTATGCACATTAAGTTCCACGCATTAAAGAACATCAATTATAACCACATTATCTCTCACCCAATAATAACATTTCAGTCAAGCTTCCCAGAGTATATTAAGTGAATATTATTTAGTTGATAACATACCTTCTCCTTCATCAAGCTGAACCTCATCAAGAGTTGATCCATGAAGTTTACCAAGGGAGCCTTTGTCCATGCACATGAGAATCTTGGAAACCTTAGCTACTTGCATGACATGATCGGGAAGACGGTAAAAGTTCCGGTGAATGCGCACATCGTGTCCCATAAAATTGGCCAGCACATCAAGCTCATTGTCTCTTAAGTTCATCACTTGTGAGACCGTGGCAATATGCTTGCGCAACCTTGTAGATGTTATGTACGAAGGCTTGCTTGCACCACAAGATATGCTGAATTTCCTAACCACATCACTCCCTCTGATGTGGCCATTAGAACTTGTCAGGGCAAACACATAAGGATTGGTCTCATACACACCAGCATCTCCTCTCTTAGCAACCAACAAGTCCATACTCCTTTTCATCTCACTTGTAAGAAGAACAGGAACTGCACGTTGTTTCTTCCCCACAATTTCCAGACGCCACAGGTTTTTACCGAGTTTTGCTTCCCATTTGGACAGGCCATAGTCGTCAGTCACCTCATCACCTTGCTTACACTTGCTGAAGTCATCTAGTTTCATTTTGCTGACTTCTCCAGATCGTTTCCTGTTAAACACTATTATGGATGTCAATGTCAGCTCAGCTAGGTATCTGTACTCCTTAGATATGTCCTCATCTGTTGTCTCTTCATTGAGTTTTGTGATGACTTCTTCAGTCTCAGTTTTCAGATATGATGTAAGTTTAACTACATCCTTTGTGACAGGTAGGTAAGTAGGATTGTTCCTCTTATTCTCATTCAGGGTGCGTAATGCGTGACTCGTACTGGCCTGTTGCTCACATTCAGACTTGCTGGGATTTGGTGATCCTTGTGCCAACTTGCCCAATGGCTGATGTCACTGCAGGAGTATGCAGTGAGTACTATATTTTGATTTAATGCTTTGCAGTAGTCTGCACCTTTGATATAGTGCATTGCATGCACACTGTACAGATTATGCAGGATCAAATTGTGGGAAACTCTACCTCTGAGCAAGCATTGCCAGCAGTGATAATCCCATTTTATAGTTTCCCCTCCCCATTCATGGGTTTGGCTAGACTAAACATTCTGTCCAGCTCTTGACCACCAACCCCTGCCCGTAAACAATGTTCCCATTCATGGTCAAGTTCTGAGCTATATGACTCAAACCCCCTTTCTTTGTCTCTGGGGTATGATGTAAAGGTCCTTGGTAGTATAGCTTGGTAGTACACTGTATATAGCTTTGACATTCTAAGCCAAAGAGTCAGTTTAATGTTCAGTTTGGACGAGAGAGGTGTTCTGTGTTGAAGCTCTCAAGCCAGCAAGCGACCGCTTTTCAGTTAGTTACTACAGACTGTTTACAGGCCCCAATTGGTAAGTTTCACATTATATACATTATTTCTTCCACAAGCATTTGTGTAATATAACGAAAGCTGAAATGCATCTCAATATTGTAGTATTATGTTTGCAGTAGTTAAATACCACATCAGAGACTGAAATTTGTATTAATTTACAGCTTGAATTAAGAAGAACAGTTGGTGGAATTGTTAGAAGGTAGTGAGTCATGTTAGTATACAAACATGTCAGTGTCATAATATGTGTGTTAGCTGATTTAGCTTAAATCATTAAGTTTCATGATTATTTTAGTGTTGCTGTTGTGTTTAGAATATGGGTCAGTGTATTAGGTTATGTGCATTTAGATAGGTTGGTTGACCTTAATTGTGTGGGATAGTGACGTACTTCTGTGTTCTGTTAAGTCTGTGCTAGTTAGTTCGGAATAGATCAGATCACGATGACTTATAATAATCGTTTTTGTGTATAGAAAGGAAGCATAATATAAATTATACATGCATTATTGGTGATGATGACGCATTTTATGTGCTCAACTAAATGTTAACTACAGTGTTATTATAAGGATTATTTGTTGTTTGAATTAGTTTAATTATGTTATTAATAATTAGCAATTGGCAGTTGTATCTAAAAACAGATAACATGGTAATGTGTTGTTAAAGGTTAAATGTTTCAACATTATGAATCATTTATGATACAGAATTCAATAAGGTATTGATTAAGTGAGTGAAGGAATCAAAGTAGTATGAGGTATTATTAGTGGTACCATATTCACTAGGGTAAATTACGAAATGATGAATGCATTTATTGAGATCACATAAGTTTGGAATCTTAGAATGTTACATGAATACTCATATTAGTTGTTCAATTATTTCATCATTTTACAGAAAGTTATCTTGAAACCTGTACACTTGAATACGACTTGACGTCATGTCATGGACCTGCATCTGAGCAACAAGACGTTGAATAAAGCTGCACCCATTTAATTCAAGGAACAGTGTTTTATGAATAAACTTCTTTGAAGTTTTACGCGTTGTTTTAAAGGAAACTCCTCACAAGCGTGAGGCAGCCACAGCTGATGACACATGTGACATTCAGCTGATGTCCCTGCTTGTTCAAGTTGCTCACTCTCTTCCTCTGATGCATTATTGCTGTGATTTGGTGAAGTTTGATCCACATACTTTCTCCAGGATTTGTGTGGGATAAACTCTTCATCTTCACTATCTGTGCTTACATCCTCAGACTCGGGAACATAGTCATCATCTGTCAGTTGGTCACTTTCTCCCATTGAAACCACAGAAGGACTGCTCAAACCCCGACTGCCATCTGCATCTGTTCCCTTTTCACCAACGAGATAACATTCCACTGATGTCCCAGTTTGTTCAAGATCATCATGTTTCCCCTTTGATACCTCAGAATGATGGCTCAAACCCTGACTGCCATCTGCGTCTGTTCCATTTTCATGCACTAGATCACATTCCGCTGATGTCCCAGTTTGTTCAAGATCCTTATTTTCCCCCTTTGATACCTCAGAAGGACTGCAGAAACCCTGACTGCCACCTGTGTCTGTTCCATTTTCATGCACTAGATCACATTCCGCTGATGTCCCAGTTTGTTCAAGATCCTTATTTTCCCCCTTTGATACCTCAGAAGGACTGCAGAAACCCTGACTGCCACCTGTGTCTGTTCCATTTTCATGCACTAGATCACATTCCGCTGATGTCCCAGTTTGTTCAAGATCCTTATTTTCCCCCTTTGATACCTCAGAAGGACTGCAGAAACCCTGACTGCCACCTGTGTCTGTTCCATTTTCATGCACTAGATCACATTCAGCTGATGTCCCAGTTTTTTCAAGATCCCTTTTCTCCCCCTTTGATACCTCAGAAGGACTGCAGAAACCCTGACTGCCATCTGTGTCTGTTCCATTTTCACCCACGAGATCACATTCTGCTGATGTCCCAATTTGTTATTATAAGGATTATTTGTTGTTTGAATTAGTTTAATTATGTTATTAATAATTAGCAATTGGCAGTTGTATCTAAAAACAGATAACATGGTAATGTGTTGTTAAAGGTTAAATGTTTCAACATTATGAATCATTTATGATACAGAATTCAATAAGGTATTGATTAAGTGAGTGAAGGAATCAAAGTAGTATGAGGTATTATTAGTGGTACCATATTCACTAGGGTAAATTACGAAATGATGAATGCATTTATTGAGATCACATAAGTTTGGAATCTTAGAATGTTACATGAATACTCATATTAGTTATTCAATTATTTCATCATTTTACAGAAAGTTATCTTGAAACCTGTACACTTGAATACGACTTGACGTCATGTCATGGACCTGCATCTGAGCAACAAGACGTTGAATAAAGCTGCACCCATTTAATTCAAGGAACAGTGTTTTATGAATAAACTTCTTTGGAGTTTTACGCGTTGTTTTAAAGGAAACTCCTCACAAGCGTGAGGCAGCCACAATAACTTTCAAAGGTGAGATTCAACGCTCGTTATCAATTTAAGTTAATTGATAGCACTGGAACAGTCATCGGAAGTAACTAAGAGGAACTGAAAGGCAAAGATGGCGTCAATCGACGAGGCTTGTAAGTCATCACATAAGCTGAATGAGGATGGCTCAAATCAGGGAGGTGAACTCACCTCCCTGCTCAAATCAAAGTGTCAAGAGTGCCCGCAGTGGGAGGAGCAGAATAAGTAGGTCTGCTAGCAGTCGTGCCAGTTCCAGCCAGTCAGTGAGGAGTGAAAAATTTCATCTTCGCAGAAGGGAAGCAGCGCTGAAAGCTGAGCATGCATTCCAGGAGGAGGAATTGAAATTGAAGCTGCAAAAAGCTGAATTTGAAAGAAATCGGCTGATTCTCGAGCAGGAAGAATCTGCTCTCGCAAGGAGAAAAGAACTAGCCACTATCAAAGCTGAACAGGCAGTAGTCGAGGAGTTTGAGGATGAGCTGGATGAGGATCGTGATGAGGAAATTGTTTTCCCAAATGTGGAGAGGGAGACAAAGGGTGAGGAAATGAAGCGCTTCTTCGCATCTCAGGAAGTTGAAACTCATTCCAGCACTGAATCAAAACCAGCTGCGACAATGCCTCAACCAAACCCACGTAGCAAAGCACCAGAGGGATTGGAGAGAATGTTTACATCACTTGAGGGATGCCTTGCCCAACTTACACGAGTAACTGTCCATCAGAGTATGGCAAGCCAGCAACTTGCAGCATTAAGCCAGCTACCAAAAATCGATGTCCCTACATTTAGCGGGGATCCCCTGCAATATCCATTGTGGAAGAACGCTTTCATTAGTTTGGTGGACAGCAAACCACTGGATAATGCCTCGAAACTGAACCTCCTCTGTGCGTTTGTGTGTGGTAAACCTAAGGAGATCGTCGAACACCACCTACTCATCGGGGACGAGGATGGCTACAAGAAAGCACGCGAGCAGCTGGAAGAGAGATATGGTCACGCGAGCACCATCAGTGTCGCCTTCACCAAGAAGCTAAATTCCTGGGGTAGGATTGGACATCGTGATGCTAGCGGCCTGAGAGACTTCTCAGACTTCCTGGTGAGGGTAAGAGCAAATTCGGCAAAGTGAAACATGCAGAGCTCCACCATTTCTCCGACGCGAGCTACGAGGGATATGGGCAGTGCTCTTATCTCCGACTCATCAATGAACAGGATGAAAGCTGCTGCTCTCTCGTGGTAGCAAAGTCAAGAGTAACACCTCTGAAGCCAGTGACTATGCCCAGACTTGAGTTGACCGCAGCTACAATTTCTGCCAAGGTTAGCAGGTTTCTACGCAGTGAGCTGATGTACGGAGACCTTCAAGAATTTTTTTGGACTGACAGCAGAGTTGTCTTAGGATACATCCAAAATGAGTCCAGAAGATTTCACATCTACGTGGCGAATCGTGTAGAATTGATACACAATGAAACCTCTTCAAGCTCCTGGTTCTACGTCGACACCAACTCCAACCCTGCAGACTGCGCGTCACGCGGTATGACAGCCACGGAACTCTTGAACAGTGACTTCTGGTTTATCAGGACCAAAATTCCTGGAAGGAAAAGGGATCTTCCATCCTCCCAAGGAGGAGGTAAAACCAGACATCAGTGATGAAGACCCAGAGGTGAAGAAGGGGATTAGCTTCTCTACCACTGCAGTGAACATCACCAGTAGACTGAGTACCAGCCGCCTTCATCACATCTCCAGCTGGAATCGTGCAAGGAAGGCAGTTGCCTTGTGTCTACGGCTGAAGAGGAAACTTCAAGAACGACAGGTGAAGCTGAGGAAATCGGTTCAAGTTGCTGGACCACTTCCCAGAGTTGACCTTACCGTGGACGAACTTCAGCGAGCAGAGACAGAAATCTTCCTCTGCCTGCAAAGAGAGCAGTTCCATCAGGAGGAAGACATCCTCCGAAAGCTCCAGTGTAACAAACAGGGAGACCGTGCTGCTGCCCGGTTGAGAAACGACAGCATTAAAACTACCAGCTCGCTGTACCGCCTTGACCCCTACATAGACGAGAGCCAAGTCATCAGAGTGGGTGGCAGAATAAAGAGAGCAAATATCCCTATGGAGGTGAAACACCCTATCATCGTGCCCCGACGTTCACACGTCACAGAAATGCTGATTAGACACCACCATCAGAAGGTGAACCATATGGGTAGAGGGATAACCCACAATCAGCTGAGGCAGTCCGGTTACTGGATCATCGGTGGATCGGCAGCAGTTTCCAGCATTGTGTCGAAGTGCGTGACATGCAGAAAACTTCGTGGTCCCCTGGAGCAGCAAAAGATGGCTGACCTCCCAGAGGACAGGCTGACACCAGCTCCACCGTTCACCTACTGTGCTGTTGATTACTTCGGCCCATTCACAATCAAAGAGAGACGGAGTGAGGTGAAGCGGTGTGGTGTCTTGTTCACTTGCATGGCATCCAGAGGAATTCACCTAGAATCAGCAAACAGTTTGAGCAGTAGCTCATTCATCAACTGCCTGAGACGATTCCTGAGCAGACGTGGCCCCGTGAGACAGATACGCTGTGACAGAGGAACAGCTTTCGTTGGTGCACGCAACGAGCTCCAGCAAGCACTCAAGGAGCTCGATGAAGAGCAGGTTAAAGACTACCTGAAAGAAAATGACACAGACTGGATCCCTTTTGAAATGAACACCCCCCACTCCTCTCACATGGGAGGAGCATGGGAACGACAGATTGCCACTGTGAGACGTGCCCTTGAACCCTTGCTGATAAACTCGTCAAACCAGTTAGATGACGAGTCCTTCCGTACGTTTCTAGCCGAGGTAGAACTGATCGTGAACGCAAGACCACTCACCACAACAAATCTATGCTCCCCTGATGCACCCGAGCCCCTGACACCGAACCATCTGCTGACTATGAAGCCGAAGGTAGTGCTTCCGCCACCAGGAAAGTTTCAACGGGCAGATGACTACTGCAGAAAATGGTGGCGAAGAGTTCAGCATCTCACAAACGAATTTTGGTTGAGATGGAGGAAAGAGTTTCTCATCGAACTCCAGGCAAGGCAGAAGTGGGTGCAGCCAAAACGAGACATCAGAGCGGGCGATGTCGTTATCATCAAGGAAGCTGATGAAGCTCGCCGATGCTGGCCCCTGGGACAAGTAGAGGAAGTCTTCGCTGGCAAAGATGGGCATGTGAGGAAGGTCCGACTTCTCATGGCTACGAAGATGCTGGATACTGAGGGGATGCGCCACCATCGACCGTCGTTCCTCGAGCGACCCATCCAGAAACTGGTAGTCTTGGTTCCGGCACAAAAAGTTGCAACGGGAGAAGAAGTCTCGCGTGCATAGAACACCGATGTAGATGGGAAGACCGGGAGATTCCCAATCAAGGAGCCAAATCAAGTCGAAGAAATCTCACAATTTGTAATGTATTTCCTCATAATGCTTCTCTCTATCTCTTCTCTCTTCCAATCTTTCTCTCTAGCTTGCCTCTCAGGCACTTTTACCCTTTCATCTTTTCACAGCCCACTAGCTGTAAATTTATCTGTTTTATTCTCTTTTAGCATGTCAAGCAACCAGAGAAATGTAACTGTGTTTATTGTTTTAGTGTAACAGCTGTGTATGGCTGTTAAAGGAGCCATGTCACCGCAGGAGTATGCAGTGAGTACTATATTTTGATTTAATGCTTTGCAGTAGTCTGCACCTTTGATATAGTGCATTGCATGCACACTGTACAGAGTATGCAGGATCAAATTGTGGGAAATTCTACCTCTGAGCAAGCATTGCCAGCAGTGATAATCCCATTTTATAGTTTCCCCTCCCCATTCATGGGTTTGGCTAGACTAAACATTCTGTCCAGCTCTTGACCACCAACCCCTGCCCGTAAACAATGTTCCCATTCATGGTCAAGTTCTGAGCTATGACTCAAACCCCCTTTCTTTGTCTCTGGGGTATGATGTAAAGGTCCTTGGTAGTATAGCTTGGTAGTACACTGTATATAGCTTTGACATTCTAAGCCAAAGAGTCAGTTTAATGTTCAGTTTGGACGAGAGAGGTGTTCTGTGTTGAAGCTCTCAAGCCAGCAAGCGACCGCTTTTCAGTTAGTTACTACAGACTGTTTACAGGCCCCAATTGGTAAGTTTCACATTATATACATTATTTCTTCCACAAGCATTTGTGTAATATAACGAAAGCTGAAATGCATCTCAATATTGTAGTATTATGTTTGCAGTAGTTAAATACCACATCAGAGACTGAAATTTGTATTAATTTACAGCTTGAATTAAGAAGAACAGTTGGTGGAATTGTTAGAAGGTAGTGAGTCATGTTAGTATACAAACATGTCAGTGTCATAATATGTGTGTTAGCTGATTTAGCTTAAATCATTAAGTTTCATGATTATTTTAGTGTTGCTGTTGTGTTTAGAATATGGGTCAGTGTATTAGGTTATGTGCATTTAGATAGGTTGGTTGACCTTAATTGTGTGGGATAGTGACGTACTTCTGTGTTCTGTTAAGTCTGTGCTAGTTAGTTCGGAATAGATCAGATCACGATGACTTATAATAATCGTTTTTGTGTATAGAAAGGAAGCATAATATAAATTATACATGCATTATTGGTGATGATGACGCATTTTATGTGCTCAACTAAATGTTAACTACAGTGTTATTATAAGGATTATTTGTTGTTTGAATTAGTTTAATTATGTTATTAATAATTAGCAATTGGCAGTTGTATCTAAAAACAGATAACATGGTAATGTGTTGTTAAAGGTTAAATGTTTCAACATTATGAATCATTTATGATACAGAATTCAATAAGGTATTGATTAAGTGAGTGAAGGAATCAAAGTAGTATGAGGTATTATTAGTGGTACCATATTCACTAGGGTAAATTACGAAATGATGAATGCATTTATTGAGATCACATAAGTTTGGAATCTTAGAATGTTACATGAATACTCATATTAGTTGTTCAATTATTTCATCATTTTACAGAAAGTTATCTTGAAACCTGTACACTTGAATACGACTTGACGTCATGTCATGGACCTGCATCTGAGCAACAAGACGTTGAATAAAGCTGCACCCATTTAATTCAAGGAACAGTGTTTTATGAATAAACTTCTTTGGAGTTTTACGCGTTGTTTTAAAGGAAACTCCTCACAAGCGTGAGGCAGCCACAGCTGATGACACATGTGACATTCAGCTGATGTCCCTGCTTGTTCAAGTTGCTCACTCTCTTCCTCTGATGCATTATTGCTGTGATTTGGTGAAGTTTGATCCACATACTTTCTCCAGGATTTGTGTGGGATAAACTCTTCATCTTCACTATCTGTGCTTACATCCTCAGACTCGGGAACATAGTCATCATCTGTCAGTTGGTCACTTTCTCCCATTGAAACCACAGAAGGACTGCTCAAACCCCGACTGCCATCTGCATCTGTTCCCTTTTCACCAACGAGATAACATTCCACTGATGTCCCAGTTTGTTCAAGATCATCATGTTTCCCCTTTGATACCTCAGAATGATGGCTCAAACCCTGACTGCCATCTGCGTCTGTTCCATTTTCATGCACTAGATCACATTCCGCTGATGTCCCAGTTTGTTCAAGATCCTTATTTTCCCCCTTTGATACCTCAGAAGGACTGCAGAAACCCTGACTGCCACCTGTGTCTGTTCCATTTTCATGCACTAGATCACATTCCGCTGATGTCCCAGTTTGTTCAAGATCCTTATTTTCCCCCTTTGATACCTCAGAAGGACTGCAGAAACCCTGACTGCCACCTGTGTCTGTTCCATTTTCATGCACTAGATCACATTCCGCTGATGTCCCAGTTTGTTCAAGATCCTTATTTTCCCCCTTTGATACCTCAGAAGGACTGCAGAAACCCTGACTGCCACCTGTGTCTGTTCCATTTTCATGCACTAGATCACATTCAGCTGATGTCCCAGTTTTTTCAAGATCCCTTTTCTCCCCCTTTGATACCTCAGAAGGACTGCAGAAACCCTGACTGCCATCTGTGTCTGTTCCATTTTCACCCACGAGATCACATTCTGCTGATGTCCCAATTTGTTATTATAAGGATTATTTGTTGTTTGAATTAGTTTAATTATGTTATTAATAATTAGCAATTGGCAGTTGTATCTAAAAACAGATAACATGGTAATGTGTTGTTAAAGGTTAAATGTTTCAACATTATGAATCATTTATGATACAGAATTCAATAAGGTATTGATTAAGTGAGTGAAGGAATCAAAGTAGTATGAGGTATTATTAGTGGTACCATATTCACTAGGGTAAATTACGAAATGATGAATGCATTTATTGAGATCACATAAGTTTGGAATCTTAGAATGTTACATGAATACTCATATTAGTTATTCAATTATTTCATCATTTTACAGAAAGTTATCTTGAAACCTGTACACTTGAATACGACTTGACGTCATGTCATGGACCTGCATCTGAGCAACAAGACGTTGAATAAAGCTGCACCCATTTAATTCAAGGAACAGTGTTTTATGAATAAACTTCTTTGGAGTTTTACGCGTTGTTTTAAAGGAAACTCCTCACAAGCGTGAGGCAGCCACAATAACTTTCAAAGGTGAGATTCAACGCTCGTTATCAATTTAAGTTAATTGATAGCACTGGAACAGTCATCGGAAGTAACTAAGAGGAACTGAAAGGCAAAGATGGCGTCAATCGACGAGGCTTGTAAGTCATCACATAAGCTGAATGAGGATGGCTCAAATCAGGGAGGTGAACTCACCTCCCTGCTCAAATCAAAGTGTCAAGAGTGCCCGCAGTGGGAGGAGCAGAATAAGTAGGTCTGCTAGCAGTCGTGCCAGTTCCAGCCAGTCAGTGAGGAGTGAAAAATTTCATCTTCGCAGAAGGGAAGCAGCGCTGAAAGCTGAGCATGCATTCCAGGAGGAGGAATTGAAATTGAAGCTGCAAAAAGCTGAATTTGAAAGAAATCGGCTGATTCTCGAGCAGGAAGAATCTGCTCTCGCAAGGAGAAAAGAACTAGCCACTATCAAAGCTGAACAGGCAGTAGTCGAGGAGTTTGAGGATGAGCTGGATGAGGATCGTGATGAGGAAATTGTTTTCCCAAATGTGGAGAGGGAGACAAAGGGTGAGGAAATGAAGCGCTTCTTCGCATCTCAGGAAGTTGAAACTCATTCCAGCACTGAATCAAAACCAGCTGCGACAATGCCTCAACCAAACCCACGTAGCAAAGCACCAGAGGGATTGGAGAGAATGTTTACATCACTTGAGGGATGCCTTGCCCAACTTACACGAGTAACTGTCCATCAGAGTATGGCAAGCCAGCAACTTGCAGCATTAAGCCAGCTACCAAAAATCGATGTCCCTACATTTAGCGGGGATCCCCTGCAATATCCATTGTGGAAGAACGCTTTCATTAGTTTGGTGGACAGCAAACCACTGGATAATGCCTCGAAACTGAACCTCCTCTGTGCGTTTGTGTGTGGTAAACCTAAGGAGATCGTCGAACACCACCTACTCATCGGGGACGAGGATGGCTACAAGAAAGCACGCGAGCAGCTGGAAGAGAGATATGGTCACGCGAGCACCATCAGTGTCGCCTTCACCAAGAAGCTAAATTCCTGGGGTAGGATTGGACATCGTGATGCTAGCGGCCTGAGAGACTTCTCAGACTTCCTGGTGAGGGTAAGAGCAAATTCGGCAAAGTGAAACATGCAGAGCTCCACCATTTCTCCGACGCGAGCTACGAGGGATATGGGCAGTGCTCTTATCTCCGACTCATCAATGAACAGGATGAAAGCTGCTGCTCTCTCGTGGTAGCAAAGTCAAGAGTAACACCTCTGAAGCCAGTGACTATGCCCAGACTTGAGTTGACCGCAGCTACAATTTCTGCCAAGGTTAGCAGGTTTCTACGCAGTGAGCTGATGTACGGAGACCTTCAAGAATTTTTTTGGACTGACAGCAGAGTTGTCTTAGGATACATCCAAAATGAGTCCAGAAGATTTCACATCTACGTGGCGAATCGTGTAGAATTGATACACAATGAAACCTCTTCAAGCTCCTGGTTCTACGTCGACACCAACTCCAACCCTGCAGACTGCGCGTCACGCGGTATGACAGCCACGGAACTCTTGAACAGTGACTTCTGGTTTATCAGGACCAAAATTCCTGGAAGGAAAAGGGATCTTCCATCCTCCCAAGGAGGAGGTAAAACCAGACATCAGTGATGAAGACCCAGAGGTGAAGAAGGGGATTAGCTTCTCTACCACTGCAGTGAACATCACCAGTAGACTGAGTACCAGCCGCCTTCATCACATCTCCAGCTGGAATCGTGCAAGGAAGGCAGTTGCCTTGTGTCTACGGCTGAAGAGGAAACTTCAAGAACGACAGGTGAAGCTGAGGAAATCGGTTCAAGTTGCTAGACCACTTCCCAGAGTTGACCTTACCGTGGACGAACTTCAGCGAGCAGAGACAGAAATCTTCCTCTGCCTGCAAAGAGAGCAGTTCCATCAGGAGGAAGACATCCTCCGAAAGCTCCAGTGTAACAAACAGGGAGACCGTGCTGCTGCCCGGTTGAGAAACGACAGCATTAAAACTACCAGCTCGCTGTACCGCCTTGACCCCTACATAGACGAGAGCCAAGTCATCAGAGTGGGTGGCAGAATAAAGAGAGCAAATATCCCTATGGAGGTGAAACACCCTATCATCGTGCCCCGACGTTCACACGTCACAGAAATGCTGATTAGACACCACCATCAGAAGGTGAACCATATGGGTAGAGGGATAACCCACAATCAGCTGAGGCAGTCCGGTTACTGGATCATCGGTGGATCGGCAGCAGTTTCCAGCATTGTGTCGAAGTGCGTGACATGCAGAAAACTTCGTGGTCCCCTGGAGCAGCAAAAGATGGCTGACCTCCCAGAGGACAGGCTGACACCAGCTCCACCGTTCACCTACTGTGCTGTTGATTACTTCGGCCCATTCACAATCAAAGAGAGACGGAGTGAGGTGAAGCGGTGTGGTGTCTTGTTCACTTGCATGGCATCCAGAGGAATTCACCTAGAATCAGCAAACAGTTTGAGCAGTAGCTCATTCATCAACTGCCTGAGACGATTCCTGAGCAGACGTGGCCCCGTGAGACAGATACGCTGTGACAGAGGAACAGCTTTCGTTGGTGCACGCAACGAGCTCCAGCAAGCACTCAAGGAGCTCGATGAAGAGCAGGTTAAAGACTACCTGAAAGAAAATGACACAGACTGGATCCCTTTTGAAATGAACACCCCCCACTCCTCTCACATGGGAGGAGCATGGGAACGACAGATTGCCACTGTGAGACGTGCCCTTGAACCCTTGCTGATAAACTCGTCAAACCAGTTAGATGACGAGTCCTTCCGTACGTTTCTAGCCGAGGTAGAACTGATCGTGAACGCAAGACCACTCACCACAACAAATCTATGCTCCCCTGATGCACCCGAGCCCCTGACACCGAACCATCTGCTGACTATGAAGCCGAAGGTAGTGCTTCCGCCACCAGGAAAGTTTCAACGGGCAGATGACTACTGCAGAAAATGGTGGCGAAGAGTTCAGCATCTCACAAACGAATTTTGGTTGAGATGGAGGAAAGAGTTTCTCATCGAACTCCAGGCAAGGCAGAAGTGGGTGCAGCCAAAACGAGACATCAGAGCGGGCGATGTCGTTATCATCAAGGAAGCTGATGAAGCTCGCCGATGCTGGCCCCTGGGACAAGTAGAGGAAGTCTTCGCTGGCAAAGATGGGCATGTGAGGAAGGTCCGACTTCTCATGGCTACGAAGATGCTGGATACTGAGGGGATGCGCCACCATCGACCGTCGTTCCTCGAGCGACCCATCCAGAAACTGGTAGTCTTGGTTCCGGCACAAAAAGTTGCAACAGGAGAAGAAGTCTCGCGTGCATAGAACACCGATGTAGATGGGAAGACCGGGAGATTCCCAATCAAGGAGCCAAATCAAGTCGAAGAAATCTCACAATTTGTAATGTATTTCCTCATAATGCTTCTCTCTATCTCTTCTCTCTTCCAATCTTTCTCTCTAGCTTGCCTCTCAGGCACTTTTACCCTTTCATCTTTTCACAGCCCACTAGCTGTAAATTTATCTGTTTTATTCTCTTTTAGCATGTCAAGCAACCAGAGAAATGTAACTGTGTTTATTGTTTTAGTGTAACAGCTGTGTATGGCTGTTAAAGGAGCCATGTCACCGCAGGAGTATGCAGTGAGTACTATATTTTGATTTAATGCTTTGCAGTAGTCTGCACCTTTGATATAGTGCATTGCATGCACACTGTACAGAGTATGCAGGATCAAATTGTGGGAAATTCTACCTCTGAGCAAGCATTGCCAGCAGTGATAATCCCATTTTATAGTTTCCCCTCCCCATTCATGGGTTTGGCTAGACTAAACATTCTGTCCAGCTCTTGACCACCAACCCCTGCCCGTAAACAATGTTCCCATTCATGGTCAAGTTCTGAGCTATGACTCAAACCCCCTTTCTTTGTCTCTGGGGTATGATGTAAAGGTCCTTGGTAGTATAGCTTGGTAGTACACTGTATATAGCTTTGACATTCTAAGCCAAAGAGTCAGTTTAATGTTCAGTTTGGACGAGAGAGGTGTTCTGTGTTGAAGCTCTCAAGCCAGCAAGCGACCGCTTTTCAGTTAGTTACTACAGACTGTTTACAGGCCCCAATTGGTAAGTTTCACATTATATACATTATTTCTTCCACAAGCATTTGTGTAATATAACGAAAGCTGAAATGCATCTCAATATTGTAGTATTATGTTTGCAGTAGTTAAATACCACATCAGAGACTGAAATTTGTATTAATTTACAGCTTGAATTAAGAAGAACAGTTGGTGGAATTGTTAGAAGGTAGTGAGTCATGTTAGTATACAAACATGTCAGTGTCATAATATGTGTGTTAGCTGATTTAGCTTAAATCATTAAGTTTCATGATTATTTTAGTGTTGCTGTTGTGTTTAGAATATGGGTCAGTGTATTAGGTTATGTGCATTTAGATAGGTTGGTTGACCTTAATTGTGTGGGATAGTGACGTACTTCTGTGTTCTGTTAAGTCTGTGCTAGTTAGTTCGGAATAGATCAGATCACGATGACTTATAATAATCGTTTTTGTGTATAGAAAGGAAGCATAATATAAATTATACATGCATTATTGGTGATGATGACGCATTTTATGTGCTCAACTAAATGTTAACTACAGTGTTATTATAAGGATTATTTGTTGTTTGAATTAGTTTAATTATGTTATTAATAATTAGCAATTGGCAGTTGTATCTAAAAACAGATAACATGGTAATGTGTTGTTAAAGGTTAAATGTTTCAACATTATGAATCATTTATGATACAGAATTCAATAAGGTATTGATTAAGTGAGTGAAGGAATCAAAGTAGTATGAGGTATTATTAGTGGTACCATATTCACTAGGGTAAATTACGAAATGATGAATGCATTTATTGAGATCACATAAGTTTGGAATCTTAGAATGTTACATGAATACTCATATTAGTTGTTCAATTATTTCATCATTTTACAGAAAGTTATCTTGAAACCTGTACACTTGAATACGACTTGACGTCATGTCATGGACCTGCATCTGAGCAACAAGACGTTGAATAAAGCTGCACCCATTTAATTCAAGGAACAGTGTTTTATGAATAAACTTCTTTGGAGTTTTACGCGTTGTTTTAAAGGAAACTCCTCACAAGCGTGAGGCAGCCACAGCTGATGACACATGTGACATTCAGCTGATGTCCCTGCTTGTTCAAGTTGCTCACTCTCTTCCTCTGATGCATTATTGCTGTGATTTGGTGAAGTTTGATCCACATACTTTCTCCAGGATTTGTGTGGGATAAACTCTTCATCTTCACTATCTGTGCTTACATCCTCAGACTCGGGAACATAGTCATCATCTGTCAGTTGGTCACTTTCTCCCATTGAAACCACAGAAGGACTGCTCAAACCCTGACTGCCATCTGCATCTGTTCCCTTTTCACCAACGAGATAACATTCCACTGATGTCCCAGTTTGTTCAAGATCATCATGTTTCCCCTTTGATACCTCAGAATGATGGCTCAAACCCTGACTGCCATCTGCGTCTGTTCCATTTTCATGCACTAGATCACATTCCGCTGATGTCCCAGTTTGTTCAAGATCCTTATTTTCCCCCTTTGATACCTCAGACGGACTGCAGAAACCCTGACTGCCACCTGTGTCTGTTCCATTTTCATGCACTAGATCACATTCCGCTGATGTCCCAGTTTGTTCAAGATCCTTATTTTCCCCCATTGATACCTCAGACGGACTGCAGAAACCCTGACTGCCACCTGTGTCTGTTCCATTTTCATGCACTAGATCACATTCCGCTGATGTCCCAGTTTGTTCAAGATTCTTATTTCCCCCCTTTGATACCTCAGAAGGACTGCAGAAACCCTGACTGCCACCTGTGTCTGTTCCATTTTCACCCACGAGATCACATTCTGCTGATGTCCCAATTTGTTCAAGATCCTAATGTTCCTTCTTTGATACCTCAAAAGGATCATTACTCAAACCCTGACTGCCATCTGTGTCTGTTCCATTTTCATGCACTAGATCACATTCCGCTGATGTCCAATTTTGTTCAAGATCTTCATTTTCCCCGTTTGATACTTCAGGAAGATTGCTCAAACCCTGACTGCCATCCGCGTCTGTTCCATTTTCATGCACATGATCATATTCAGCTGATGTCCCAGTTTGTTCAAGATTCTCATTTTCCCCCTTTGATACCTCAGGAGGATTGCTCAAAACCTGATTGCCATCTGTGTCTTTTCCGTTTTCATGCATAAGATCACATTCCGCTGATGTCCTAGTTTGTTCAAGATCTTCATTTTCCCCGTTTGATACCTCAGGAAGATTGCTCAAACCCTGACTGCCATCTGCGTCTGTTACATCTTCATGCACGTGATCACATTCAGCTGATGTCCCATCAGTTTGTTCAAGTTCCTCATGTTCCTCCTCTGATACCTCAGGAGGACTGCTCAAACCCTGATCTGGACGACTGCCATCTGTGTCTGTTCCATTTTCATGCACGAGATCACATTCAGCTGATATTCTGGTTTTCTGAAGTTGCTCACTCTCTCCTAGGCCTTCTGATGCCTCATTGCTGTGATGATTTGTTGATGTTTGTGCCACTTCACTCAAAAGCGGCACATCATGTTCTGCTGATTCCTTGGTTTGTTCAAGCTGCTCACTCTCATTGTTCCGCCTTCGACACTTTCTTCGCCACCACAGATTTGGTGCCTTGTAGTCATACCTAATTTCATCACCAACTTTTATGTCTTTAATTGCAAACAAGCAAAGAAAAACTTTTCCGCTTTCTTCCACCTTCCTCATCCTGGAATTGCATTCACTTGTCCCTTCCTTTGCATCATTTACAAAACGACCGTTGGACTTGGTCTCAGTTGCATCAATGCTGTAATAAATTATGAACAATATAATGTCCTCGCTTAGTTTTGGGTACTGGACAGAATTTTAAGATTTAATTCAGGGCTGGATTTCATTTAATTTAAGTGATTTATAGTTTACCCATATTGTGAGAAAAGCTTGGTTTCATTCTCAAAACAACAAAAGTAAAATTTTGATTTTGGCTTCATTGATTACTAGTTGGCTTCATCTCTGACAGGGACCACAAATATTCCCTTGAAACAAAGTTTAGGGGACTTTCAGAAACAAAATTCCAAATTTAAGAGAAAACAAAAACTGGACATGATGTAGAATACACTGCAGAGCTATGACTTGAAATAAAAACACCTTGTGTTATCAAGCATTTCATATTAATAGAGTTTGTGTTACCAGGCCCCCATAACATAGAGGTTTGCAATCAATCATAAAGACACAGGTATTGGTCAATCAAGACCATTGTTTCATGCGCATACATGTATATTCCAACATATCCACTATTAACCAATCAGAATTACTCTTTGAATTTACCGACTGATCACAAATCTTTGTTTTACGGGCCCCTGGTTGTCACCGTATTATGTACCAAAAACATAGCAACTACATTTATGTGTAGCCCAATTGCCAGCTGTGGAAATTGTGGAACATACAATATTAATGTACACTATAGGATAACGCCATGCTAAACCATATAGGATAGTTTCATGTGTAGTGCTTATTCTGCTGATAATGTTTTGTGAGATTCAGTCAGGTTAGGCCTACCGAGTCCACATTCAACTGCATCAAAGTTTATACCCTGGACTTTTCAATATGGGAACACATATTTCTAAGTCTTGAGCAAATCATATCTGTCAATATTAGCTCATTTAAAGAGTATTGATCCAATCAATTTTATCAGGGCATGATAAGAAAGTATCCCATTCATGACAACCTGCTGTTAAATAAGTATTCACTGCTTACCACATTGTTTTTCCTCTATAGGAATAGAAGAACTGGTAATGGTGCTCCGTCTTGTACCTCTCTTCCCTTGTTGCTGCTTCCTCCTCTGATATCACGTCACCTTTATATTGCAGTAAAAACTCCCCTTTGGTAAAGGACCTTGTGGCAAAGATCCCACGCCCTTCATGACAGATAAAGTAACAATAATTCAGTACACAAGACAAGCTGTACGTATCAACTGATAAAACAAAATATTTGGTGGTAAAATGCACATTAGAATTCTGCTGATGACTGGCTCATGCCAATTTTAGTTTGGAACGGGTGTATGATCCAAGTTTTAAACCAGCATATTATCAAGCTATTCCATTTGAAATCCACAAGCCATCCCACCCCAGGGAGGAATTATTTGTTACATCAATTTCAGTTGAAACAAATGTTAGATATTAGCTCATACTGGGTTAAATATCAGTTGATGTTGTGTTATATTTTGGTATATGGTGTATTTCAAATGGAAGAGTATGAGCACTAAATGCACAAGTTGACTTTTTTCATTAATTTCTTCATTCTTTTTAATTCACTATTTTGATGAGGTGCGATGTAGTAGTTAGATCCAAGCATTATCGTCCATTATCATCCACAGGCTGTGATGATACAGACTTTGATCCTCTTTAATACAGCCTGTGTGCAACTTGGACAAAATGTTTTAAAAAATTGTTTTTTGACAATTTTTGGTCACAGATTCAAGAGATAAATGATTCCTAGGTTGGATTCTAAAAGAACCTTTTAGATATCTGATTTTGAGAAAATTTCAGCATTTGTTTGTTTGAAAAGATTTTATTTTCTGCATTTCATATTTTCTTTCAGAATAACAAAAATAACAAAGGCAGGTTCAATTACACAAATACAATTCTGAAAATTATTGACATATTACATAGTAAGTCATATTTTGTATGTAAGGACAAATGAAACGTTAAATACAGAGACCAAATTTTTTTTTTCCTTTCTATAAAAATATTTTGTTGTTACAATTTTTTGGTAGAAATTGGCATTTTTAGTAAAATCTACTGCCATAAATAGACTCATTTCCTTAAAAAAAAAAATATATATATATATATATATATATATATATATACATATATACATAATCAGATGTACATTAGATCAATATGGTAGTTCACAAGTTATAGAGCCCAGCATTGTTTATCACTTGAGCATTAAAATTGAATACAGTATGTCTACAAACAAGTCTTGGTGTTCTGGTTAATTAACACTGGCTATTAGCCAAATACTTGCTAATGTTTTCTGACTCACCTATCAGTTTGTTTACTTGTTTGACTTCAAATCCTTGTGGGTCGTCTTTATCCAGATATTTCTTATATTCATCTTGTTTACGATTTGTCTTCACTGCACATGATCTGGTGACCATTCTCTGCAAGAAAAGCAACATTTGTAATTCATACTATGTTCCTATCCTGTTGCCCTCTTGCAGTACCGTATCTATGTATTTTATAAACCAAGTGTTTCTTTGCTAAAAACTAGATTCCAGGAGAGAAACGGTTATCTTTTTTCCTTCTTCCTTGGACATCACTTACATGTACAGTGTATTACCAGTTGGAATCTGGCATGTGTACAACAGGTTTGAGTAATTTGGACAAACTAGGCAAATAAACACACTTCCCTTTTATAATTTGCTTGCATGGTATCCATAGATGCATTCAAACCTTGTGTACACAAGCAATATAGGACAGTCCTCAGTTTCATGTAAAAAATCACACTTTACATCCACTCTACCTAGATTATGTACAATACACTTCCTTGGTATCCATACACTCAAACATAATGTACACGAGTAATAGAGGACAGTCCTCAGTTACATGTACAAAATCACACTTTACATCTAATCTACCTAGATTATGTACAATTCCTTGGTATCCATATACACTCAAACATCATACACGAGCAATAGAGGACAGTCCTCAGTTACATGTACAAAATCACACTTTACATCTAATCTACCTAGATTATGTACAATACACTTCCTTGGTATCCATTATTGTACACTCAAACCTAATGTTCTGGTCCATGCCAAAAATAGATCTATGAACCAAGAGCTTCTATTATAAAAAAAGTAGAAGCCAAGAGAGAGACATCAGTTATCTTTTTGTTTTCCCCTTGATGAACACTAATATTTATTACCAGTTGGAATCTGGTATGTGTACAACAGGTTTGAGTAATTTGGACAAACTAGGCAAATAAACACACTTCCCTTTTATAATTTGCTTGCATGGTATCCATGTGCATCCAAACCTTATGTACACAAGCAATAGAGGACAGTCCTCAGTTTCATGTAAAAAATCACACTTTACATCCAATCTACCCAGATTATGTACAATACACTTCCTTGGTATCCATACACTCAAACATAATGTACACGAGTAATAGAGGACAGTCCTCAGTTACATGTACAAAATCACACTTTACATCTAATCTACCTAGATTATGTACAATTCCTTGGTATCCATATACACTCAAACATCATACACGAGCAATAGAGGACAGTCCTCAGTTACATGTACAAAATCACACTTTACATCTAATCTACCTAGATTATGTACAATACACTTCCTTGGTATCCATTATTGTACACTCAAACCTAATGTTCTGGTCCATGCCAAAAATAGATCTATGAACCAAGAGCTTCTATTATAAAAAAGTAGAAGCCAAGAGAGAGACATCAGTTATCTTTTTGTTTTCCCCTTGATGAACACTTATATTTATTACCAGTTGGAATCTGGCATGTGTACAACAGGTTTGAGTAATTTGGACAAACTAGGCAAATAAACACACTTCCCTTTTATAATTTGCTTGCATGGTATCCATGTGCATTCAAACCTCATGTACACAAGCAATAGAGGGCAGTCCTCAGTTTCATGTAAAAAATCACACTTTACATCCAATCTACCCAGATTATGTACAATACACTTCCTTGGTATCCATACACTCAAACATATCCTGTTGCCCTCTTGCAGTACCGTATCTATGTATTTTATAAACCAAGTGTTTCTTTGCTAAAAACTAGATTCCAGGAGAGAAACGGTTATCTTTTTTCCTTCTTCCTTGGACATCACTTACATGTACAGTGTATTACCAGTTGGAATCTGGCATGTGTACAACAGGTTTGAGTAATTTGGACAAACTAGGCAAATAAACACACTTCCCTTTTATAATTTGCTTGCATGGTATCCATAGATGCATTCAAACCTTGTGTACACAAGCAATATAGGACAGTCCTCAGTTTCATGTAAAAAATCACACTTTACATCCACTCTACCTAGATTATGTACAATACACTTCCTTGGTATCCATACACTCAAACATAATGTACACGAGTAATAGAGGACAGTCCTCAGTTACATGTACAAAATCACACTTTACATCTAATCTACCTAGATTATGTACAATTCCTTGGTATCCATATACACTCAAACATCATACACGAGCAATAGAGGACAGTCCTCAGTTACATGTACAAAATCACACTTTACATCTAATCTACCTAGATTATGTACAATTCCTTGGTATCCATATACACTCAAACATCATACACGAGCAATAGAGGACAGTCCTCAGTTACATGTACAAAATCACACTTTACATCTATAATCTACCTAGATTATGTACAATACACTTCCTTGGTATCCATTATTGTACACTCAAACCTAATGTTCTGGTCCATGCCAAAAATAGATCTATGAACCAAGAGCTTCTATTATAAAAAAGTAGAAGCCAAGAGAGAGACATCAGTTATCTTTTTGTTTTCCCCTTGATGAACACTTATATTTATTACCAGTTGGAATCTGTTGTATGGATATACAATGTACCATGCATTTTTTATCATTTACTAATAGTTGTAATTGAGGAATGTTCTCTATTGCATGTGTACATCGGATTTGAGTAATTTGGATAAACCAGACAAACAAACACACTTCCCATTCAATGTACTTCGGTTACGATTTCCTTGCTTGGCATCCACATACACTCAAATGTAATGCACACAAGAAATAAGAGTCCACGGTCCTCAGTTACTTGTAAAAAAAATCACACTTCACATCTAATCTACCTACTGTATTATAATACACTTGCTTGGTATCCACACTCAAACCTAATGTTCCAGTCCATGCCAAATACAATGTAGGAGCCAAGAGCTTTTTTGATAACAAGCAGAATCCAGGAGAGAGATGGTAATCTTTATTTTTTCCATCCCTGAACACTTACATGTTTTACCAGTTAGAATTTATAGCACGGATATACTTGTACCATGCATGTTTCATCATTTACATGAATTGAGTAATGTTCTCTCTTGCATGTATTTGTGTACATCAGGTTTGAGTAATTTGGAAAAAAAGAGGCAAATAAACACTTCCCATTCAATGCACTTAGATTAAGATTTGCTTGCTTGGCATCCATACACTCAAACCTCAAGTACACAAGCAAATAGAGGACAGTCCTCAATTATGTGTAACAAATCACACTTCACATCTAATTTACCGAAATTATATATAAGCATCGACAGTGATCAGGACATTCTCATCTCCGATGGTGGCATAATTACAGTGAATACGACTCCATGGCTTGTCAGGAAATTTGAGGGATCGACAATATAGTTGTAAGATATTTGCCAATGGTGCCGACATTTTCTTTTTTAGCCTTTTGGTTGTGACGCCCACTTCCAGTATCGGTGGTGATCACTATGTACTAGTGTTTATGTTGTGAGAAAGCGATATCATTGTGCAAGCGGGTCACGCTCTCTAAAGGTAACAGTAAAATATTGTCATCATACTGCGACTGGAGTCCAGTCGCAGTATGATGACAGATACACAAAAATGTCTATCGAAGAGAGGAAGATGGACGGAAGATCGGCGAGCTCAGCTTTCCAATTCACGGCCTTACTGTTGAAGTCACGCTCGGAGCCATATCCGCTGCGGTCACCCTACGCCGCTAGCGCAGGGATTCTTCACGATCACAGGGCTGCATCATCACATCGTACGTGGTCGTGTGGCTTTCAATGCAAGACTGAGGAGCTCGTCTAGCATCCGTTTACCATTGCATGGTACGCATCTGTCAGTCAAAAACTTACAAAGTTGGGGGGGGGGGGGGACAGTCATCCTCTGCAAATCTCTGTTCTCAGAACCGTCCATAATGATGGATGAAACGACAAAACAAACTGATAAAATTTGATTCTCCGGGTAGCAATTTGCAAGCCGTGTATACTCATATATATACCGGAAGTACACAGCACAACCGGAAACTCGATCCATGATAGCTAGAACGCACGGCGACCAATCAAAAATAAGCATTTGATACAACGTACATCCCTCTAACGGCTAAATACTTATCTATCGTTGATCCCTCGAATTCCCATGGGTGAATAGGCGATGCAGCAGGGCTGTGTGTTGACTCTGCTGGCAACTTGGACAGCTCTTCACTTGCTGTTCCAGTTGGCCGTCTATTCCTGGCCACCATACATAGGATCTAGCCAGAGCTTTCATCTTTATGATGCCTGGATGGGTGCTAAGTAGCTCTTTGAGAATCCTTTCTTTCATGTCAGCATTGTTGGAGATGACCACTCCTGGTCCCCACAGGATGACTGCTTGGTATATCCTCATGTACTAAAACCTAATATTCTAGTCCATGCCAAAAATATATCTATGAACCAATTGAAAGAGCTTCTTTGATAAAAAGTAGAATCCAGGAGACAGTTATCCTTTTTTACTACAATGTTGCAGAACACTGAGAATACATATTACCAGTTGGAATTTGTAGTTTGGAATATATACCACGCACACGTTTCATACATTGTACCATGAGGACTGTTCACTTTTGCATGTGTACATCAGGTTTGGGTACTAATAGTTTGGATAAACCAGGCAAACAAACACACTTCCCATTCAATGTACAGTTTATTTTGCTTGCTTGGTATCCATACTATACATGTTGTACAGTACACTCAAATGTACATGTACACAGGCAATAGAGGACAGTCCTCAATTGCATGTAACAGACACACAAAAAAAATCACACTTCACATCCAGTCTATACCTACAGCGTAGATGTACAATACATATTATGTATAATACACTTGCTTGGCATCAATAAAAGACTCAACTAAATGTTCTGATCCATGCCAAAAATACAGTTTGTAGATCTACATTGCATGAATTAAGGGCTTCTTTGACGAAAAAAAAAAAGTAGAATTCAGGAGAGAAACGATTATCTCTTTTTTTCTTCCTTGAACAATTACATGTATTACCAGTTGGAATCTGTAGTAAGAATTTACCATGCATGTTTCATTTATCACATGAATCGAGGACTGTTCTCTATTGTATGCATACATTAAGTTTGACTACTTTTAGTTGAGAAACGACGCAAATAAACACTTCCCATTCAATGCACATAGATTACAATAATATGCTTGCTTGGTATCCGTATACACTCAAACCTAATGCACTAGTCCTTGCAGCAAATAGAGGACAGTCCTCAATTACATGTAAGAAATCACGCTTCACATATCCCTAGATCATGTATAATACACTTGCTTTGGATATATCCACATAAACTCAAACCTAATGTTCTCGTCCATGCCAAAGAAATAGATCTACATGTATGAATCAAGAGCTTCTTTGATAAAAAGTAGAATCCAAGAAAGAGAGAGAGAGAGAGAATTAATCATCCCCTTTTCTTTCCCCCACTTACTTCCTACCAGTTGGAATCTGTCGTATGGCACACATGTTCATTTACATGTAATGCCATCGAGGACTGTTCTCTATTGCATGTGTACATCTCATTAGAGTAGTTTCGATAAACCAGGCTATTTATACATGTCCACTGTAATTTTGATGCACTCTAGTACTATTGTTATTTAAAAATATTAAATTGCATATGAGTGCTACACCTATAAAACTGTTTACCAATAAGACAAAATAGCTTTTTAATACGCAAATGCTTTTTTGCTCAATAAAAATCACATCTATTGGTAATAAAGTACACTAACTTTTAAAAGATTTGACACTTGTGGATGAGGCTTTACATTTAAGGTGGAAAGTCGATCCCGAGTGTCAGTTGATTTCATAAGCTTTACAGAGTACTTAAATCAACCCCCAAAACTATTCCATCAAGATCTTGATAGGAGGGTCAGGACAAATGCATGCACACTTTATTTTTATATCTTAGTGAGAAAGTAAAATCTAGATAGCACCATGCAATACAGACTATGCACAGATACACCATATATCATTAGTAAACATCCTGCTCAATTACATTTACAAATTTGATATGAACATACATGTAACTGTAAAAAGCATACAAGTGTGATTAATTACCTTTGTAGTCTTGTATGAAACCCACATATAAACATATCCTCTGAAAACAGGACAAGGCTGTTCCCATTGCCTATTAAATTGTTGTTTTTTTTTTTTCTTTCCCCTGCAACACTTGACTTTGGAAGTGAGAGCAAGGTTCGATGAAAAGCACAAAGTAATGAACAGTGATACTTCCAGACCTTTAATCCCAGAAAAAGTGGGCAGGAAGAATGAATTATTAACTTCAAATCTTTAAATATCATGTGAAAACATTACATTAAAAAAACACGCAAAGTTGGCTATTCTGGTGAAATATGACACAGTTTTTTTTTTTTCTGTCTTTACATCTCATTTCCAAGATCAGTGGAGGTTTGTGTTTACTACACGCATGCAGAAGGGGGTGACTCCAAAATAGAAAAAAAAAATTAATCCATACAGCAACTTGTTTACATTTTCAAGCATATCTTTGCTATAACAGGTGCAAATGAATTCTGGCATTTCGCAAACTAATCAAAATGAAAAGAGCATTATTTCAGCAACACATTTGTTTGCTTGTTTCTTCTTTTTTTTTTAACATGTTGAGCTATGTGTATTATGTAGATGATTTCTTCCTACTTGCTTTTTCTGGGCTCACAAAGCAAAATCAACAGACATAATGTATGAAATACTATGATGGGTGCAGCACTCACTTTTGATGATGACTCTGCCATTGCTTCAGTGTTTATTGAGGAGCCGGCATCTTTTTCTGCAAAAAAATGTAAATGATGTAAGTATACATGACACTTTCATTCAATTCTTGTTTACTTTTCCTTTTTTTTTTAACGACTTTACACGAGCAAAACAGGACATTCTTCAGTTACATTATGTAAAAAATCACACTTCATATCCAATCTACCTTGTAGATTATGTACAATACATGTACAATTGCTTGGAATATCCATATAAACTCAAATCTAATGTTTTGGTTCATGCCAAAAATTGACTTGTGAACAAAGAGCTTCTTTGAGAAAAAAATGAAATCCAGGAGAGAGACAGAACTTTTTTTTTTTTTGTTCCCAAGAAAAATTCAGTATTACAAGTTGGAATCTGTAGTATGGATATATCACCCATGTTTATTTACATGTACATGTCATTGAGGACTGTTCATTTATTGCATACATGTGTACGTCAGATGTGAGTAGTTTCGACAAACCAGGTTAATAAACATTAATATGCATATTAACATAAATAAACATAAAGATTATGCACAATATAATTGCCTGATAAATCCATATATACACTCAAACCTAATGTTCTGGTCCATGCCAAAATTGGTTTGTGAATTAAAAAGCTTCTTTGATAAAAAAATAGAATCCAGGAGAGAGACAGTTATCCTTTTTTTTTCTCCCCTAGAAAAATTCATTTAGGCCCTACAAGTTGGAATCTGTAGTATGGATACCTGGTATATCATGCATGTTTATTTACATACCGGTACGTGCATGCATGTCATTGAGGACTGTTCTTTATTGCATCATGCATACATCAGAGTTGAGTAGTTTGGATGAACCAGTTAAATAAACACACTGGCAATTCCCATTCAATGTACCTAGTAGAGTATGATTTACTTGCTTAGTATCCATACACTTAAACCTGACGTACACAAGCAATAGAGGACAGTCCTCGGTTACATGTACATGTAAAATACATTGTACATTTGTATCACACTTCACATCCAATAGATTATTGCATGTGTACATTGCACATCACGGCTGTTCCACGGTAAAAGGGTCTATCTTGAGAAATGTTACTGCGGAGAAAAATGGGTTTAAAGTTTGGTGTATTTGTATGTCTGCCTCTTGTGTTTGTAAGGAGAATGGCTCGTGAGTGTTATTGTATTATGAAAATATTAAAAACAGTGAAATATGAAAAATACACCAAACTTTAAACCTGTTTTTCTCCAAAGTAACACTTCTCAAGATAGACCCTTTTACCATGGAATGGCCAATCAGGTATAATTTGGAAAAACCAGGCAAATAAACACTTCCCATTCAATGGACTTAAAGTACAATTTGCTTGTTTGGTATCCATATCCTATTCACTCAAACCTGCTGTACTTGTAGCAAATAGAGGACACTCCTCAATTACATATGAATCACACTTCACATCCAATCTCCCTGGATTTTGTCTAATACATGTACACTTGCTTGGGAAATCCATGCACATACACTCAAACCTAATGTTCTGGTCCATGCCAAGAATAGATGAACAAAGAGCTTCTTTGATAAAAAGGAGATTCCAGGAGAAAGAGAGAGAGAGAGAGAGAGTTAATTATCCCCCTTTCATTCCCCTAGAATACTTACATTATTACCAGTTGGAATCTATACAAGTACTTCTTTGATAAAATATGTAGAATCCAGGAGAGAGACAGTTCTTACTTTTTTTTTCTTTGAACACTTACATGTATTACCAGTTGGAATCTGTAGAATGGATACTATTCATGTTTGATTATTAAATTACATAAATCGAGGACTGTTCTTTATTGTATGTGTAGGTATCAGGTTTGCGTAATTTGGATAAGCCAGGCAACGCACTTCCCATTCAATGCACACACTTCAGATTTTAATTTGCTTGCTTGGTATTCATGCATACAAACTCAAACCTAATGCTCACAAACAAATAGATCTCCAGGACAGTCCTCTGCAGTTAATTTCTTGTAAAAAATCACACTTTACATCCAATCTACCTAGATTATGTACAATACACATGAAGTACATGTTATTCACATTTTGTGAGGGATACAGTGTTAGATTTTGCTGTTTATTGGAATTTTCATTATGTGTTATTAATTGTACACCAGTACACACAGAAAACTAAACTGCAAATTGCAGCTAAAGTGCAGTTATTTTTGTTAGTGTTTAATTGACCTGTTCTTTGTTAGGAGATTCGTTGGGCAATTTAGTTGGGATTACAAGGATTAACTGGTAGATTACAGGGAAAGGGGTAAGTTAGTCTTTGTGTATTAAATTATGCCTTCTCTGTGTACACAGCTATGGAACTTGGCAGTATGCTTTGTTAGGGAATTAAGTTGGCAACTTTGAATGAACTTGGGAAATGGTGGGAGACAACGGATTTGGAGCTCCTTTTGTCCTTTCATGATTGTGGAAGTTAGCTTTTTGGTGTGGGAGGAGTTGAATGTTAGGTCTGGCCGAGTACAGACCTTCAGTGTGTAGGAAAAGAACATTTTCTGAGAATTATGATGAGCTGGCACTGCTCTTCATCAGTTAGTCCAAGAATTAATGGAGTGGCAGAGCTTGTACAATTGTATCATCTTGGAAGTTTGAAATACCTTGAGACACTTTGGTAGATATGGTGAATATATACCCTGTGGTTACAGAAATAAAGCTGCCAAGGTCAAATTGGGACTATAAACCAATTTCAAATTTCCCTATGTCTGAGTACTAGTAGTACGTAAGTGTGACAATGGTGCTGATGACAGTCACAATAATGGGACTGTGAGAAAAGCCCACAGAAGTGCAAAGGGTGATATGCCCTCCCCGTGTTTCTCTACATTTGGTGTCAGGAGTGCATGGGGATGGGAATTTCAACAAGTTTTGGTGTATGTACGTGGAGCACAAAAACAGCAAAACATTGCTGGACATGATGTTTTGCTCACCACAGGATGGCTGACACTGCAGGAAGGGTGTATTGAGGACTGGAGATGTACAATGCAGTATGTCAGACTAAGTAACTGTTTTGATTATTTGCGACTCTCTTGAAAAGTAACTTTATTAATAGAGGCAGGATAAACGTCTCTCTTGAAAAGTACGACTCTCTTGAAAAGTAACTTTATTAATAGAGGCAGGATAAACTTAGAAATGTTGTAATAAGCGCTTTACAAATGATATTTTTTATTATTATTATTATTATTATAAAGTGTCGGCCGGTGTTCAATATCTCTCTGATTGGGTGAGCTGAACTTGAGATGGAGTCTGGGAGCTCCTTATTGACAAGTTTTGAGGAGCTGAAATACTTGGACGGAGGGCTACATTTGGATGGATGAGCTTGTGAATGGTGGCCTGGAGCGATCTGGACCCAATGCTGACTTGAGAGGTGACACAGAGACACTGGGGTGGATCTAAACGGGGCAGGATTGCTGATGTGTAGCACAGGACAACTGAATGCCAAGACACACTGTGGCATTATATGCTTTACACCTGCATGTATTGGATACCAATCAATTATAATCTACATGTAGGTAGATTGGATGTAAATTGTGATTTTTTACATAAACTGAGGACTGTCCTCTATTGCTTGTGTACATTAGGTTTACATGTATATGGATACCAAGTAAGCAAATCATAATTTAAGTACATTAAAGGGATGGTACATGTATAGTATTGGTGTAGCTGAGAATTGGGCTTTTAACTTTTCGCGAGATACCAAGAAAACACTTAAGATATGGTACAGAGCGTACCATTTTAAGGGGAATTCAAAGTTTATGTGATGAAAATCGGGTTTGGAATGACTGAAACATCCAAAAACAAAATAAAACAAAGCGATCGTAATAAAGTGTGGGTCCCACACTTTATTAGAATCACTCTTTTTTGGATATCTCAGCCATATCAAAACCAATTTTCATCAAATAAACATTGAATTCCTCATAGAATTACATGCTCTTTCATATTTTATAAGAGGTTTCTCATTATTTCACCAAAAATGTTAGAAACCTGAAATTAGGTCTCAACCAAAACTGTACGATCCCTTTAAATTTAAAGTCTGTTTATTTGCTTGCACCATGGTTTATCCAAACTACTCAAACCTGACATACACATGCAATAGAGAACAATGCTCAATGATATGTACATGAAAATAAACATGTACATGTGTGATTTATCCGCACTACAAATTCCAACTGGTAATACGTAATCTAAGTGTGGAGAAAAAAAAGGATGGTTCTATCTTTCTCCTTGATTCTACTACTTATCAAAGAAGCTCTTGGTCCATAGATCTATTTTTGGCACAGACTAGAGCATTAGGTTTGGGTGGATGTACCAAGCAAGTGTTATAATCTAGGGGATATTAGTTGTGAAGTGTGATATTTCACATGTAATTGAGGACTGTCCTCTCATTGCTACAAAGTACATTAGGTTTTGAGTGCATATGGATACCAAGCATGCAAATTGTCACTAAGTACATTGAATGGGAAGTGTTTATTTGCCTCATTCCTCCAATAAATTAGTCATACCTGATGTAACACATGCAACAGAGAACAGTTCTCGATTCATGTAATTAACAAAACATGCATGGTAAATTCTTACGACAGATTCCAACTGGTAATACATAAGTGTCCAAGGAAGAAAAAAAAAAAGATAACTGTCTCTATCCTGGTGTCTACTTTTTATCAAAGAAGCTCTTAATGTGTACAATACACTATAGTACAGCTATTTTTGGCATGGACCAGAACATTCAGTCTGAGTGTATGGATACTATAGCAAGTGTATTGTACATAGGTACATAGATGTATTGTACATCTAGGTAGACTGGATGTGAAGTGTGAATTTTTTTTTTTTTTATGTAACTGAGGACCGTCCTCTATTTCTTGTGTCTACATTTGAGTGTTTATGGATGCCAAGCAAGGAAATCGTAATCGAAGTACATTGAATGGGATGTGTGTTTGTTTGTCCGGTTTATCCAAATTACTCAAATCTGATGTACACATGCAATAGAGAACATTCCTCATACAATGTATGCATGGTATATTCTACATGTAGATATTACAATTTCCAACTGGTAATATGTAATCTCAATAATCTGCCAGGGAAAAAGAAGGATAATTGTCTCTCTCCTGGATTCTACTTGTTATGATCAAAGAAGCTCTTTCAATTGGTTCATAGATCTGTTTTTTTTTTTTTTTTTTTTTTTGCATGGACTAGAACATTAGGTTTTATTTTATACCAAGCAAGTGTATTGTACATGATCCAGGTATATTGGATGTGAAGCGTGATTTTTTTTTATGTCACTGAGGACTGTCCTCTATTTCTTGTGTACTTACATACATTTAAGTGTACAAGTATAATTATGGATGCCAAACAAGCAAATCGTAATCTAAGTACATTGAATGGAAATGTGTGTTTGTTTGCCTAGTTTATCCAAATTGCTCAAATCTGATGTACACATGCAATAGAGAACAGTCCTCAATTACATGTTAATAACAAAACATGCATAGTAATGCATATAATCCATATCTATACTACAGATTCCAACTGGTAATACTCCAGTACATGTATATACAGCTTTCTTGAATCGAGGAATGTTCTTTCTTGCATGTGTACATCAGGTTTCAGTAATTTGGATAGACAAGGCAAATAACCACTTCCTATTCAATGCACTTATAGATTTACAATTTGCTCGCTTGGTATCCATACACTCAAACCTAATGTACACAAGCAAATAGAGGACAGTCCTCAGTTACATGTAAAAAAATCACACGTACTTCACATCTAATCTACCTAGAATATGTACAATATACTTGCTTGGTATCCATGCACACTCAAACCTAATGTTGTGGTCCATGCAAAAAATAGATCTATGTATACCAAGAGCTTCAATGATAAAAAAGTAGAATCCAGGAGAGAGAGACAGTTATCTTTTTGTTCTCCCCTTCAATACTTACAGCACTAAGGGGAGAACAAAAAGGTAACTGTCTCTCTCACCTGGATTCTACTTTTTATCATTGAAGCTCTTGGTATACATAGATCTATTTTTTGCATGGACCACAACATTAGGTTTGAGGGTATATGGATACCAAGCAAGTATATTGTACATAATCTAGGTAGATTAGATGTGAAGTGTGATTTTTTTTTACATGTAACTGAGGACTGGATGTCCTCTATTTGCTTGTGTACATTAGGATTGAGTGTATGGATACCAAGCGAACAAATTGTAAATCTATAAGTGCATTGAGTAGGAAGTGGTTATTTGCCTTGTTTATCCAAATTACTGAAACCTGACGTACACTTTCTGTATGCAAGAAAGAACATTCCTCGATTCAAGAATGTAAATATTCAAACATGCATGGTATATCCATGCTATGAATTCCAACTGGTAATACGTGTTAGTGTCTATAAGGAAGAAAAAAAAAAAGATTTTGATCTCTCTCCTGGATTCTACTTTTTATAAAAAAAAAAAAAAAAAAAAAAAAAAAATCTTGGTTTTCCTACATTGTATTTGGCATAGACTAGAACATTAGGTTTTATTGTACAGTGTAGATACCAAGGAAGTATACAAAGTTGTATTATGATCTAGGTAGATTGGATGAGAAGTGTGATTCTTTACATGTCACTGAGGACCGTCCTCTATTTCTTGTGTACTTATATTTGAGTGTATATGATGATGCCAAACAAGCAAATCGTAATCTAAGTACATTGAATGGAAATGTGTGTTCGTTTGCTTAGTTTATCCAAATTGCTCAAATCTGATGTACACATGCAATAGAGAACAGTCCTCAATTACATGTTAATAATAAAACATGCATAGTAATGCATACATATCCTTATCCATGCTACAGATTCCAACTGGTAATACTCCAGTACACGTAAGTATTGAAGGGGATAACAAAAAGATAACTGTCTGTCTCTGTCTCTGTCTCTCTCTCTTGGATACATTTTTACCATAGAAGCTCTTGGTGCATAGATCTTTTTTTTTTTTTTTTTTTTTTTTTTTGCATGGACCAGAACATTAGGTTTGAGTGTATGAATACCAAATAAGTATATTGTATTGTACATAATCTTGATAGATGGGTTGTGAAGTGTGAGTTTTTACATGTAACCGAGGACTGTCCTCTATTTGCTCGTGCACATTAGGTTTGAGTGTATGTGGATACCAAGCAAGCAAATTATAAATCAAAGTGCATTGAATGGGAAGTGTTTATTTGCCTCGTTTAGCCAAATTACTCAAACCTGATGTACATGTGTACACATGCAAAAGAGAACATTCCTCGATTCATGTAAATAATCAAACATGAATGGTATATCCACGCTACATGTACAATTGTACGAATCCAACTGGTAATTTAGTGTAAGTGTCTGTAAGGAAAAAAAAAAAGATAACCATCTCTCTCCCGGATTCTACTTTTTATAAAAAAAGCTCTTGGTTTTCCTACATTGTATTTGGCATGGACCAAGAACCTCCTTGCATGGACTAGAACATTCGGTTAAATGATTGTTGATACCAAGCAAGTGTATTGTACATATAATCCAGGTACAAGTGTATATTGGATGTGAAGTGTGATTTTTTTACATGTCACTGAGGACCGTCCTCTATTTCTTGTGTTACATTTGAGTGTATATGAGTGGATGCCAAACAAGAAAATTGTAATCTAAGCACATTGAATGGGAAGTGTGTTTGTTTGCCTGGTTTATCCAAATTGCTCAAATCTGATTTACACATGCAGTAGAGAACATTCCTCAATTACATGTAAATAATTAAACATGCATGGTATAGCCATACTACAGATTCCAACTGTTAATACACAAGTTTTGAAGGGGAAAACAAAAAAATATCTGTCTCTCTCTGTTGGATTCTATATGTTTCTATCATTGAAGGTCTCATGCATAGATCTATTTTTGGAATATTAAAGTGGAGCAGAACATTAGGGTTGAGTGTATACAATGGATACAAAGCAAGTGTATTGTACATAATCTATGTACAAAGAGTAGATTAGATGTGAAGTGTGATTTTTTTTTCATGTAACTGAGGACTGTCCTCTATTGCTTGTGTACATACACGTAAGGTTTGAGTGCATGAATACTATGCAGGCAAATTGTAATCTACATTGTAAGCATAAAGGAAAGTGTGTTTATTAGCCTAGTTTGTCCAACTTTTAAAATCAAACCTGATGTATACATGCTATGCAATAGAGAGCACTCTTCAGTTTCATCATGTAAATTATCAAACATCCATGGTATATCCATACTACAGATTCCAACTGTAATACACTGTACAGGTAAGTGTCCAAGGAAGAGGAAAAAAATAACTGTCTCTCTCCTGGAATCTACTTTTTCACAAAGAAGCTCTTGGTTTATACACCTATTTTTGGCATGGGCGGCCAGGACATTAGGTTTGAGCGTATATGGATACCAATAACGATATATGGATATATACCTATATTGGATACAATTAATTAACTCTTTACATGCCACGTTCGCACGTTCGACTCAGTCAACAAACAAAGCCACCAAAACCGATCGATAAATCGGCGAAGCGATCACTTCTAATCCCGTGGCACAATGAAAGCGTATATCTCGTGCTTTTGTTTCTCATACGGCTTGCATTCTATGTGGTGATTGACTATCAAGCCGTGTTCCCAACTAGATTTGCTCGTACATTCTAAGTTGCTGTCACGGTTTTACGTGCAAAAGTCATGCCTTTACAGTAATGTAGCAAGTGGTCATTTAAAAGAAAATTGAAAATAGATTCGTCATATAATTTATATCGAAACAAAGCTTGGCATTCCTCTTTAACTTTGGCTGCTATTATGCCCATCTTAACAGAAATCTGTAGAATTTATACACATTGGGAAAACAGAATTCCTTCTCAAAGCATGACTACACTGTACCTTCCTGTCTCAGAATAACGTGGCACACGGGGGGTTTCCACCATGGCACATAAAGAGTTAATAGTGAGAGCTACAACAAAGTGTACACTTGTGTACACTTTGTGTACACTATACTACTTCTTTTGGATTTGCTACTTTAATTTTGTCAAGTGTTCGCGCGCTTCGCTTGCTCACAAACGGTGTACTAGCGACCTAATGCATGATAATTCAGATGGAACAGTAAATTACCACTGTCAAGGGTGTAATAATATTTTTACGTGCTCTCTCCATTAGCTTTTCATTACATCCCCTATATCATTTTAATATAAATATAATAAATGGGCATTTCCACAGTAAATGGGTACTTTTCAGAGATGTCTCTTTATTTTCTGTTTCCCATGTGCATTTTCCCTGAATATAATCTAGAACACTTCAATGAGAGAAAATTGTGCCCCCAAATTGCTCCAATCAAGCAATCCATTAAAATCTATGCCAAGATGAAAAAAAAAAATGGGTGAACACATGTAAAGCAGGACAGAATAGTATGTACTAACATAATTATGATGGTCAAATTATGAATACCGGTACTCATTGGAACTTTGCTGTTTTTCGATTGAATGGCTCATTTTTTTGAGAGAAGATAATAATAGCTGTAAAATTCTATTGAAAATTGTGTTTTGTACCATTTCTAGACTTCATGGTGAACGCGTGTAACATGGACAGACCAAGATGCGACAAGACAGTTACACATTCAGGACGTGACCATGATGTGGAAGTTTATGTGTACCAAATTTGCTTTTGATATGATTTTTGGTAATGAATTTATTGCCAATATAAGGCTTTGAAAAAAAGATAGAATGGCACCTACAGGCTGCACGTGATCCGAACTACAAAAAACTAATACATGAGAAAACTGGTCCTGGCACATATACGATGGCCAAGTTACAAGCACAGGGAGCATCGCATTATAGTGATAATCCGCGAACAAAAAATAGTTGGAAAGAATAAAAAGGAAAAGAAAGAAAGAGGAAAAATCTTGACAAAATTGATAGGTAGTCTGCTATGCAGCTGATCACATAACTGCAAATAAAAATCAAGGTAATGAGTTGATGTACAAAATGTACTTACCAACAGAGCCCATGGAGATTAGTCCCATGATCACATCCCCCCCCCCCACCTCCATAAAGGGAACATAAAAAAAAAACAACTGCAGTATGACGATTAGTTATTCAAAACATAAACAAGAATGAGAAGGAGAATGAAAAGGAAAAGCAAGAGGAGAAGTAAAACAAGAAAGAAATACAACACAGAATGGAAAGAAGCAGGAAGAGAACTGGGAACAGTGGTAGGAATAGGATTTGAGTGATGGGAAGGAGCTGAAATCAAGGGTGGATGAGAAATAAAGGAACAAGCAGGAGGGGGAGAAGGGAATGCAGAGAAAGAAGAAGAAGGAGTGCAAGGCAGGATAGAATGGAAGGAAGTGAGAGAAGGAGAAGGAGAAACGGGAGGAAGTGGATGGGTTGAACACAATGAGAGAGAAGGCAAAGATGGAGAAAGCGATGTGGAAGAAATTTCAGAATTAGGAGTAGGAGGAGGGGCAATGGCAGAGTTTATATTAGAAGAACTTAATGATGAATGGGAGGTGGGAGGGGTGCTGTCAGCACAGGATATGGTGAATGAAGCTGTGGAAACAAATTGACCAAGATGAGTTCTGAAACATGCACAGTAAGAAACTGGAAAAAAAAAATGTCCTGGTGGCCAGAAGCATGCACATATATGAAAACCACAAAATACACAAATTTACAAACAATAAAAATTACTTTTTTGACACATATGTAATAAATTTTTAGTAGAGATCATTACCAAAAGAAGATATTAAATAAACTCAAAAGGTTCATATGCTACCATTGCAAGGATTAGGGCAAGTCTAAGATAATGCACATATTACGTATGGGACACTCAGAGACTTTTATGACCTGAAAAATAGTGTTAATGGCCTTTGATCATATTGGACTTTATCATGTTGACTGATATCTAGGAGAAGAATCATGTAAAAAATGGAGAAAATGACCTTGACAACTACAGATTTTAGAAGAGAAAATATGTGCCGTTACATATGGGACCAGGAAAAACTTTGTTATTATGAACATTTTTTCAACCTCAAAACTCTCTGAAAGTAGTTCATTCTATACAGTCTGTAACTTCTAAGTCAGCATGATAAAAGTCACAAAACTCAAGTTTCAAGTCATGAGGCAAAAAACTGTTATTACAGGTTCTGATTTAAGACAGATATAACATGTTACATATGGGACAATTACGTAGTACATGGGACACTTTGTCCCACATTCGTTTATTGTGTGGAGAATCATGTTTATGGGTATTTTGCATAATTATTGAAGTAAAATCAGTTGAAATTATTCAAATACTGATCCAGATTGTCAAGGGAACAATATTCCCCAAATATCTACCATCATAACATATTTAATCTTATTTCATATTTCTACTATGACCAACCTGAGTATGCATGCCCTGCATTTTTATCAGAATATAGTTACTACCAAAAAATGGAAATCAGTGACTTGTGTTTACTTCCATTGATGAAGGGCAGTTTTCCATTCAGTTTCCATATTTAAATCTTGATAACATCACCCATCACTTTGTTTCACATGTAATCTATTTGCCATTTTGCATCTACGCTATGTGGCTGACTTTTTCTTTGCTATCATAGAAAATACACAAGTAACTTGGAACAACAAAGTAATATCTATGGCATCTTGGATTAATTCCAGTGGCCAGAAAACCCAATACAGGGCAGCCAACTTTGAATACTATCATTTGAGAGTGAGGTTATACGAGATTCCCATCTAGGCCATGACTCACTCTAAAATTTTGTTTCATTTGCATGCACGAAAAGTATTGATCTCCCTTTCTATTACCCCACGAGCTCCTTTGATAAAACGTAGAATCCAGGAGAGAGACACTTACATATATCCTCTTTTTTTTTTCTCCTTGAAAACTTACAAAGTACATTACCAGTTGGAATCTGTACTATGGACATGTAATGCATGTTTGATTATTTACATCTATAATTAAGGACTGTTCTGTAATGACTGTGTAAATTAGGTTTGAGTAATTTAAGAATCATAGACTAGGCAAATTAACACACTTCCCGTTCAATGTACTTGGATTATAATTTGCTTGCATGGTATCCACTGGCTTGTACACTCAAACCTAATGTACACATGCAATAGAGGACAGTCCTTAGTCAAAAGCTCACAATTCACATCCAATCTACCAAGATTATATACTATACACTTGCTTGATCCATTATACACTCAAAACTAATGTTCTGGTCCATGCCAAAAAATAGTTCTGCATGTACAAACCAAGAGTTTCTTTGCTGAAAAGTTAAAACCATGAGAGATCGAGATGGTTATCCCCCCCCCCCCCTTGAACACTTCCATGTACTACAAGTTAATGGAATCTGTAGGATATATACATTGTACCATGCATGTTTGATTACAAATTTTGTAATCGAGGACTGTTCTCTTATGCATGTGTACTCAACTCAGGCTTGATAGAGTACATTTATAATTTGGATAAACTAGGCAAATAAGCATACTTCCCATTCAATGTAACAATGCAGATTGTGATTTGCTCGCATGGTATCCACATGCACTCAAACCTAATGTTTTAGTATAAGCCAAAAATAGGTCTATGAACCAAGAGCCTCTTTGATAAATAGTAGAATCAAGGAGAGAAACAGCTATCCTCTTTATTTCCCCTAGAACACTTACATTTTTACCAGTTGAAATCTGTAGTATGGATACCCTGCGCGCATTTGATGGAGGACTGTCTTTATTTCATGTGAACGGTATGTCAGGTTGTAAGTAGTTTGGATAAACCAGGCAAATAATAATAATAATAATAATAGTTGTTTTGGATATAAACTCCAAATGTTATTGTCCAAAAATGGAAATTTTCTTTGCCCAATTGATCGAATAAACACACTTCCCATTCAATGTACTTTTAGATTACTATTTACTTGCTTGGTATCCATATGATGTGCACTTAGGCATACTAGTAATGTACACAAGCAATAGAGGAGAGTCCTCGGTTACATGTAAAAAAAAAAAATTACACACACACTTCACATCCAATCTTCTTCTTCTGTAGAAGTGCATCCTTCATAGTTGAAGATCAGCGCACTGCAGAGTGGTATGCATACTGTAATGGCACTTTGGGAGACCAGGGACGTACCGTTGCATAAAAGTTATAATTATGGTAACTTTGCCATCCAGTGGTAACTACCATGGCAACAATACTCAACAGCCAACTGAAATCAAGATTTCCATAGATGAAGTTACCACTGGATGGCAAAGTTAGTATAGTAACTTTTATGCAACGGGCCACGGGCCCTCAAGGGCCAATCATAATTTACATACAAAGTAGAGTGAACAATAAATTGTGCAGAAATATGTACGGTATGTGAAGTGCTGCTAGAACTAGAAGATTATAATTATACAATTACTTGCTTGGTATCCACATCTACACTCAAATCTAAGGCCATGGCCATCGTTCCCTTTCTTCTGCCGTTGTGAATACTATAGACTATTTTCAGGGCTACTATTCGTTTTTATTATCATTTAAATGTAAAACTTACAGAAATTACTCCTCATGTGGGGGCCATAAAACTCCCGGCCCTGTCACCCTAGTGGCAGGGTTGAATCTCACATCTCTGCCACTTTAGGTAGGGGATGGTTACTTGCACAATGGTTATTGTAACTCTAAGGAAGTGCATACCAGCTACTGTAGGGAGTGTAGGTAGGCCTACAACTTCTGTATGTGTACTATAGTAATAGTATCCTCGGGTCTAGTTTACAAAAACACAAGCAAAGAAACAAACAAACAAAAACAAAGTGGCTTAACCCCAACTTAATTAAGTTAAAGAATATGACAATGACAGAAAATGAGGACAGTGTACATACACAACTAGAA